>NW_027457913.1:0-102500 GCF_050624435.1 Tenrec ecaudatus | reverse complement strand
CAGCCAATGGGGTTGACCAGGACCATCAACCATGCCTCCCTGTGGAGGAATTGAAAAGGCAGGATCTTGACCTCTCCGATGTCTCCCTTCCCCCACTTTTCTGTTGTCCGTTCCCCAGGGAGGAGGTCACATGTAGATACTTGTAATCGGTTTCCTCTTTCCAATCCACCCTCCCTCTACCCTCCCACTATCACCACTCACAAATTATCAAGGTTTCTTGAGGGATGGGGGAGTGGGGAGGAAGGGGTAAAAATGATGACTCGATTGATGCCAGGGGCTTAAGTGGAGGCAAATGTTTTGAGAATAATGAGGGCAGTGAGTGTACAATGTGCTTTACACAATTGATGTATGTATGGATTGTGATAAGAATTGTATGAGCCCCTAATAAAACGATTTAAGAAAAGAAAGAAAAGGCAGGATCCTGGAGCCCACGTAGTGACTTTCTCTCCAGCAGCTTCTAGGCAAGCTGTGCAGGGGTGAGGGGCCCTGAGGTGCCTGTGTAAACCTGAAACTTCTTCTCTCAAAAAACTCACTTGGATCACAATCCAGGCTGCGGAGTGAATTCTTTCTCACGCGAAGCCAAGGACTGAGGTATATTTCTCCCACGAGTGATCTAACAATAGTATCTCTTATTATATCATTAGGAGCCCTGGTGGTGTAGTGGACTATGCATTAACCTGCTAATCGCAAGGTCAGGGGTTTGAACTGACTAGCCCCTCCGTGGGAGAAATATGAGGTTGTCTATTTCTGTAAGGCAATGGTTCTCAACCTTCTGAATGCCGCCACCCTTTAATACAGTTCATGTTGTGGTCACCTGCAACCATAAAATTATTTTCATTGCTACTTTATAACTGTAATTTTGCTATCGTTATGAATTGGATGACCCCTGTTAAAGGGTTATTTGATCCCCAAAGGGGTCGCGACCCACAGGTTGCGACCCCTGCTGTAAGGATTTAAAGTCTCAAAACCCCAAAGGGGCAGATCTTTGTCCTATTGGGAGTCAATAAAATGGTAGTTAGGTTTTTTTCTGCATCAGTATCAGATTCTGGTGGCAATCTCAGTCATCCTGCATTGTGGTCTGGTTTGAACTCCGGAAATGACTGCCCTGGTTTGAGGTGAGGGCCACGGTGCTTCAGTGGTAGACCTCTCATCGACTTTCACCGGGAAGACCCGGGTTTGATTTGCAGCCAATGTGCCCCAGACTGTCAGTGAAGGTTTGTGTGTTGCTATGACACTGAGCAGGCTTCAGTGGTGTTTCCAGACTGAAACAGAATAATGAAGAAAGACCTGATCATCCCCATCCACACATTGACCTATGGCCCACCACTGTTGGCTTCCTCTCCCAGTCCTGGTGGTAGCACAGATAGGCACAGTTTGCTCCACTGCCCATGAGGTGCCCATGAGAGGCTGACGCGACAACCACAGTCAAGATCAACAGCTTAAACTCCATTCTGGGTCTATGGAAACAAGAACAACCTTCTGAATTGAGGTCGCATTGCTATTTGGGACTGGGAGGATGCCTTTGTGATATGGATTGCACTCTGGATCCTAAGGGGGACTTTAAAACACAGTCACATAGCAGCTCTGGAAATTGCCATAGTGAGAAGGCAGGTTTAAAAAAAAAAAAAAAAAAAAAGCTTTTACTGGCTTGCTCAAAGGAGGCTGCGGGTAGATTGGGGGGTGGAAAACTCCTCTGGAAATGGAAAATTTTTTATCCTTACATATGCATCATTTCTTCTGGTCCTGAAAGAAAACACAAAGCAGACGAGAGGAGGAAACGGAGACTGGCAGTCATCTTGTTGGTATTCCCACACCACCCCCTCCTTAAGCGCTTGCTGCCATCTCATCCAACTCCACTCAGTGTATTTTCACCCGGCAATGATGCAGAAATGTCTGCGTACTCCAGTTTTATTGTAGTCGGGCAGCGTTTATGGCTTTGACGTTCAACTGAGCATGGCAGGACCTCTAGAAGCAATTATAACCAGCATCTGCTCTGTCTGTGCGATGGGCAGGCAGTGACGGATTCCCAGCCTCCGGAACACTAGTGTTCCCTCCCAGCTCAGGATAATGACGGTGACACTCGGCCCCCTTGTTGTCTGGGGAGCTCAAGGAGCTCTCCTCTGAAACCTCAACTTATGGGCATTTCTTTGAGTGAAGACATCAAATTAGTGACTGGAAAGGAAGGCGTAGGAGATGATTATTGGCCACAAGACAAGCCTCAACCGCCTCCAGAGAGCATGTCTCCTAAGTGCAAAGTGTGGAGAGGGAGGAAACAATTGATCACAAATGGAATAGACTCTGAGTCTCGCCACACAATGTGTGTGTGTGGTCACTGAGGCGGCAACATTATGACTGGGGATGGATACGGTTTGTGCAGCCGTGATTGCCATCCAGAATGTGGCATGCTATTGTGAAAAATGATTTTTTATTCTGAGCAAATCTCTGCTTCCACTTGCTTTAATGCTTCGCCGGAGAGCAGGGGACTCTGGGAGGGGTGGGTGGCGCACAGGGCTGGGCTGACCTCAGGAACTCATGTGTAAAGGGCTTTTTCTCACTTGGAAGCAGGCTGTTCTTTCTGGTAAAGCTTGTTTGTGAACCTTGCCACATCTGCGTCCGAAGAGGGAACTGAAGGTGACAAATGCCACGAGGAGCCCCGGGCACATCTTGTTTCATTTGAATCCCAGTTTTACCTTTCCTCCTTTCTGGGTTCTGAAGCATCAGATGGGTGCCAAACGCTTCCACGGACAACTAAAGCTGAACAAGGTGGAGGCAGATGAAGAGCAACGGGAGGTTGGTGTTTGGGAGACTGAATACTTGGGCTTCCTAGGCCAGTCCAGTTGGTGGTTAGAGCCCTGTTTCAGATTCCACTGTAATCTCCTAGTGTCCAAGGACCAAGTGGCTCCTAAGTCCAGAATTTCTGTTACATGTGTCACCAAGGAGGAGTTGGGCTAAAATGCATTGAAGAATAAAGCAGGAGCTTGGCTTATGAATCCACTCTCTGATTCTGAAATTTCAAAGGCTCCGTGCACAGACATTTCAACACTGAAAGCACAGCAGGGAAAACCAAAGACTTGGGCTTCCTCCTTGTCCCTCTTTTCGGGCTTTTACGGTTTTCCAAGGCGCCTCCCTGAGCCGAGTGTTGTATAGGTCAGGTTTAAAGATGTCCTAGTTCCGAGGGACTTGCTGTTCTGCTTTCTTTTTCAGGGAGACCTGGTTTCTTGTCTTGTGGCCAAACACAGAGCACAGATGTCTGTGGGCCTCCTCCCTTTCCCCTGACCTTTGCTCTCTTCTCTGGATACACTACTGACCTGTTCTCCCTTACAAGATCTGAACTGCTCACAAACTTCGATGAATTCTCATCCTAGCAAGAAGCATCTGAGCATCTTATTAGAGCCTGTATGAGTTCTGTTCTGGATGCTTATTTGTGCAACTTCAGGGTCTGGCATGGAAACATTCCATGTCCACAGACCCGCACAAATAATATAAACTCCAACAGTAGTTTAAGGTTTAAGGTGGTAACAGGGAACGCTGGGGCCTGTGGCTCCTGGTGAACCTCACAGGCTGTCTAAAGGGGCTACTTCCATCTCAATGTAACCATACAGGAATGTAGACCTGTTAGGTAGCAAGACAAGGGGTTGTTCCTCTCCATGCTTAGGGGGCCCCCTACAGGAGGTTGGAAGCCAATGCAGGCTAAAGGGCATGCACCAATTCAAGGCCAAGCCAGGAGAGCTTAATTGACGCCTCACAGCTGAAAGCCCTTAAAAGGCTGGAACCTTCCCTTCAGCTGCTTCTCTGCCTTCCGCTCAGCAGGGCTGGGTGTGCAGTGTCATAAGGGTGCCCGTGTTCAGTTAACTGTAACGCCGGAACCTTCTTCTCTCCTGTATATAAACCCACTCGGATCACCAACCAGGCTTTGGTGTGAATTTCTTTCTAGTGTGTAGCCAAGGACCGAGACATTTCCCACCCGAGAAACCTACAGACCCAGACTTACAATAAACCCATATGTGTGTGTGTGTGTGTGTGTGTGTGTGTGATACACACACACACACACACACACACACACACACATATGGCAAGAGGTGAACAGGTCTAGCCAGCAATGGTGAAGAGGGCCCTGGGATTGAGATTGAGAACGATTCTGAAGTAGAATCCATAACCCTTAGAAATGTATTGGCCTGCTATACCAATCCAATTACCCTCAACCTTCTTCAAAGAATTGGAAAAACTGACCACCAACTTCATATGGAGAGGGAAGAAACCCAGAATTAGCAGAGAACTCCTCAAGAAGAAGGACACAATTGGAGGACTCGCCCTACCTGATTTCAATGCCTACTACACAGCTACAGTGGTCAAAACAGCATGGTACTGGCACAATGATAGACACTCAGACCAGTGGAAAAGAATAGAAAGCCCAGGAGTAAAATCATCAGCATATAGACAACTGATCTTCGACAAGGGTCCCAAAAATGTCAAGTGGGAAGCAGATGCCCTCTTTAATAAGTGGTGCTGGAAACAATGGATATCCACATGTAGAAAGTTGAAATAAGACGTCTACCTCACCCCATGCACAAGAATACACTCAAGGTGGATCACAGATCTAGAAGTCAAACCCCAAACCATCAGGACCATTAAGGAGGGAATCGGGACTAATCTCAGCGTACTGGCCCAGGGAGCACATAGGCTCACTGCAACAGGGAAGGGGACACACACAGGTGAATTGGAAATCGACAAATGGGATCTAATAAGAATAAAATGCATGTGCACCTCGAAAGACTTTGCCAAGAGGGTGACAAGGCAACCCACAGACTGGGAGAAGATTTTTAGTAATGACACATCAGACAAAGGGCTCATTACTAAAATCTACAACACCATCGTGACCTGCAAAAAGAGGAAAACAGTTAACCCCCTAAGGAAGTGGGCAAAAGAAATGAGAAGAACTTTCACTAGAGAGGAGATCAATATGGCCAATAAACATATGAGAAAGTGCTCGAAGTCCCTTGCCATAAGAGAAATGCAAATCAAAACAACCATGAGATACCACCTAACACCCCTGAGGCTAGCCCAGATCAGTAAATCAGAGAGCAACAAGTGTTGGAGGGGCTGTGGTGAAGTAGGAACCCTCCTCCACTGCTGGTGGTCGTGTACATTTGTACAGCCACTGTGGAAAGCAATCTGGCGATACCTAAAGAAAATGGAAATTGATCTACCTCATGACCCAGCCATCCCTCTACTGGGCATATACCCGGTTGAAGCAGCAAATAAAACACGACCAGTCATATGCGCTCCAATGTTTATTGCGGCACAATTCACAATGGCAAAGACTTTGAAACAGCCTAAGTTTCCATCGACAGACGAGTGGATTAGCAAACTTTGGCACATACACACAATGGAGTATTATGCAGCACTGAAAAGCACCGATGAGCACATGAAACACGTTATTTCATGGGAAGAGCTGGAAGGAATTATGTTAAGCGAGGTAAGCCAGACCCAAAGGGACAGGTACAACATGAGTCCCCTGAGATAAGTACAATCAGCATGACAGAAATAGAAGAATAAACATCCATCCCACAATAAACGGGAGGAAGCATAGATAGTTGGAGGGAGGACAGGCCACACCTAGGGAGGTACATAAGAGCCCAGCATAAAGAAGGGGTAGTGGGGTAGGGAGAGGGAGAACCGGGAGGGGGAGAATCCGAATGGATGGTATGGGGGGGGGCAGGGTACTAACCCACCCGGGGGAGAGTATCGGTTATGTCCCCACAGATTTGGAACATGCATACGGACCCCAACACGACACACCAAACAAGGAGGACAACGCAAAGTACAGAGGTCTACACAAAGAGGCTGGACGACAAGCCGGCCCAAACCAGAATTAGGCCGACCCCCACACTCGAAGGGAATACCACAGAAAACAAAAATAGATTGTCTGGAGTGGGAAAGGAACTGACCCACCACACCACATCCAGAAGGAAGCTGAAACAAAAGAAGGAGAAAGGACATAGTGGAGTACACCTGGGTCCACCAAGCCCAAAGTCGATAGACCAGCTAGAAGAGCCCATCATACAGAGAGGACCATTCAGCTGACCACACTACGAGATATGACATCCTGCACCAACACATGGCCCTACACGGGACAGCACCTGAGACACAATGGGGGATGGGCAACTGAGCTGACCCCGCCACACTGAGGCAAACACTGGGGACATGCAGTGGAGCAGCGGAGGAAGCAGAGCAAAGGGAGCCCGAGGGAGTAGAAAGGATGGTCTTCTGGGCCAGGACGTGGCGCCTCACAAGCTACACCTAGAAAACACTCCTAAAGGCCAATGAAAGGACCTTGAACTACTAGCAATTTTTTCTTTTAATATTTGCTATCTTTTTGTTTAGTCTTTTTAAATTTGTTTTGTTTTTTTACCCAGTAAATTTTGTATGCTAGTGGCTTTTCTGCTTATCAGCGTGTCGATGTTGCTTCTGTCAAAGCCATGTTCTTATGGGCCACTTGGGCGCAGTCAAAGTCATATCCATTTGTATGCACGTATTACTATGTCAGCAGGTCCACCTAGACAAGATAGGCTGGACAAATAATGAGAGAAGAAAACAACAGGACCAACGGTCCTGGAGGGACATGAGAGCGTGGGAGGTAGGGGAAGGGAGGAGGTGTCGCCCAACACAGGGACAAGGGAACAGCGAATGGTTCAAAACCAGAGGAGGGAGGGGAGGGGAGGACTGGAAGGGAGTGACCAAGAGCAAGGTAACTGAGAGGAACTACTGAATCCAGAATGAAGGCTAAACATGGTAATGGGTCGGGAGGAAAGCGAAAGGAAATAGAGGAAAGGAGTAGGAGGCAAAGTGCATACAGAGAAGCCTAAATACAGACATGTACATATGTAAACATATTTATGATTATGGGGGCAATAGATTTATATGCATATATTTATAGGTTCAGTAGTAGGGTAGCAGATGGACATTGGGTCTCCTCATGCATAATCCCCCAATACAATAGCACCTCACCCTGCTAAGCAGCCATTGCAGGATACCCATCTTCCCAACATGATCACTGAAGACAGCCGTGTGTGTAAGCAAATGTGGTGAAGAAAGCTGATGGTGCCCGGCTTATCAAAAAAAGATATAGCGTCTGGGGTCTTAAAGGCTTGAAGGCAAATAAGCGGCCATCTAGCTCAGAAGCAACAAAGCCCACAGAGAAGAAGCACACGGCCTAAGCGAATACAAGGTGTTGAATGGACCATGTAGCAGATACAAAGGAACAAAATCAATCATTGTGTGATCACCTCTCTCACATAATGGCTGAAGACGAAAGTGTGCATAAGCAAGTGTGGTGAAGAAGGCGGATGGTGCCCGGCTACTGAGAGATATAGCGTCTGGGGACTTAAAGGCTTGAATGCAAACAAGCGGCCATCTAGCCCAGAAGCAACCGAGCCCACACGGAAGCAGCACACCAACATAGGTGATCATGAAGGACAGAGGAGACCAGGTCTCCAACATCAAAGGTGGGGTGGTGGTGAGAATCACATCACCGTGAAAGAGGGGGAGTGCATGATGGGGACCCAACGCCCACCTGTAGACAGCTGGACACCCCTTCCAGAGGGGTAGTGAGGAGGAGATGGGCCACTCAGGGTTCAGTGTAGCAACAATGAAACTCAAAACCTTCCTCTAGTTCCTGAACGCTTCCTCCCCTCCCAATCATCATGACCCCAATCCTACCTTGCCTTGTGGACCTGGTTATACCAGAGGATGTACAGCGGTGCAGTGGGGATCTGGAGGCACAGGGAATCTAGGACAGACGAACCCCTCAACACCAGCTGTGGGAGTGGCGACACCAGGAGGGAAGGGCATGTAGAAAGGGAGAACCGATCTCAGAGATCTATGTGTAACCTCCTCTCTGGGAGATTGGCAAGGGGGAGGCGGGTGAGGGGAGACGCCGGGGAGTGTAAGATAAGATGTAATAATTATTTATAAATTATCAAGGGACCAGGGGTGGGATCGGGGAGGGAGGGGGATGGGGGAAAAAAAAGGGAAACCGAGCTGATTCCAGGAACCCAAGTGGAAGGTGAATTATGAGAGTGATGAGTGCAACGAATGTATAAGGGTGCTTTGCTCAATTGATGTATGTACAGATTGTGATAAGAGCCTTATGAGCCCCAATAAAACGATTAAAATAAATAAATAAATAATGAAAGAAAAAAAAAGAAATGTATTGGCCTTAGGGGAGGGGCAAAGAGGGCTGGATTGAGAAAGTCTGTGGCATCCAGTTCTGACTTGACTTTTGGATCCAGAATCTTTCAGGAGTCATGGCCTTGCCCTCCAGCCAGAACTTCCAATAACCGTCTTCTCAGAGCCTTGTTAAATTCTCATAATACGTTACACCTGCTATCCTGTGAGCAGCTACCAAACCCAGGCACTTTTTTCTTTCTTTTTTTTTTTTTAAACAGGAACAATAAAGTTTATTGAACCGTAGCTTAGTACAGGCGCTGGGGTTTCCCCACGGTGCTCTTAATGTACAAAGCACGGATATTCTGCCAATTCTTCTTCAGCAGCGAAACCAAAAAGTTGACAGCCAAGTGGATGTTGTACACGAGTTCATCATCTGTCATCTTCACATGGCCAACTGCCACTGCCAGACACAGCACCTTCTTCATCTGGAACTTGACGGTGGACTTCACCTCGTCGACCTTGGCCACCATGTTCTCATTGTGGGTCAGCAGGGAAGGGAATTTCCCGGCCTTGTTCAGGCCCGGGCCCAGAATTCGAGGAATCTGCTTGATCAGGGTCTCTGAGGCCAAAAAGGCATCATACTTCTTGACCAGCTTTCTGACCAACTTCTTATTCTTGTTGAGCTTCTTGAGCGCCTCGATGTCCATGTGAGGGATCTCCACGGCCTTCGCTTGTCACAGTGCTGCTGGTCCCCAAGGACACACACTGAGAACTTGGGGCACGGGGTGGACTTAAGCCTGACGGTGCCAGAGAAGCATTTGTCCTTCTGAGGGTCGTAGTTCTTCAGGCTGATCTGCAGCTCCACCGTCTCCAAAAACTTCCGGCGCTTGCGCTGCTTCCTGTGCAGGACTTCCCGCACCGCCTCGTAGAGGGTGTCGCGAGAGACTTTGGTACTCATGGTTCCTAGCGCTGCGGCAACCGGAAAAGAGACCCAGGCACCTTTTTCAAAGACAAGCTCACTCTCTCTACCCTTAAGAGCAGGTAGTTTTTGGATGATGGATATGAGATACCACAGAAGGCAAATCTGTAATCTTCCATGATGCCCAAAACATGCTGTCACAACCAGGACCCATGACAATCCCTCAGTTTCCTAAATTGCTTCACTGTTGCTTTTTAATTAATATATGACATTAACTTGTCATATATTGATAACAGGGAGGACCCTGAACTAGATGAATAAATTAAAGCTCTCCTCATCCTGTGCTTTTATATGAATGTGTTAATTATTTTTGTCATTAGGGAGAATGATGGAGGGATGGAGCAATACCAAACGGAGTTTGACAAAGTGTTGTGTTTGCTGCGGGAAACATGGTGCGTGTCAGATACAATCCGTCACCCAGTGAGTCTGCAATTAACACCAAGGGACCAAGGTAGGATTCCCGGTAATAAATAGCCTTCCTCCCAGATGATAGTAGAGACCCAGCAGGACCCACTGTTGTGTTGTAGCAGTTGTACACGGGACCTTATGGGAGACAGAGCTGGTGTTTGAAATGAGTTTTGTTTGTCCCCAGTTGGCTCAGATTTGTTTTTTAGATAGCATAATCACTAACATTTAAACACAGGGTGATGTCACGTAACAATCTGCAGCTTCTGAGAAATGGAGAGGCCCGACTTTGCTGGTTGACAATGCACCTCTGGAAGACAAGGGGGACCACAGAGGGACTGGGGGGGGCAGGCAGATGTGGTGATCGGAGTTTGGAATCCTTGTTTTCCACGTAGAGGTGGCAAGGAGTTCAAGGGTTCAGAAATTGAGGAGGGAAGTTCCAGAAGACAAGTCTGTGTGGTCCATAATAAACCAATATAGGGGTTGAGATTTCAATCCGTTGGCTATTTATTTTGTGCCTGGTAGCCAACCAGCCCAGAATTCCTGACCTCGCCGACCGTGTGAAACAAGGACCATTCCAGAATTACATAGAAGCAAGCATGGAAGCAAGGGCATCCACCACCCTGAATGCGTAGGGGTCAGGAACCAAGTGCTTTCTGTAGAACAGCCCCAGAAGGCAGACCTTTGGCTGGAAAACCTGTTAGGGAGCTAGCATAGGGACTGGCAGGCCCATTACACAAGCTCAGAGGTCTGAGCTACCGGCTCATGAAGTAGAGGCTCACTGCATGCTCAGAAGTTCAGGTTTCCAGCCAGCAGGGGGAGCTACGCCTGGGTGGGCGCTGTACCTACATTGGCTCACCTAGGCCAGGTGAATTCAATTCAACAATACAGCCAATGAGGTCGAACTACGTCATCGACCACGCCTCCCTAACCGCTCATAAAACTCAAGAGGATCCCAAACCAGGCCTCGGCGTGAGCTGTTTCTGGCGTGGAGCCGAGGACCGAGGCACACCTGCCCCAGGTGAGGTCCAACAGAAGCGGTGATGTTCGAACAGAAGTGGTGCTGTGTGACTGGAAGCTATGAGGTAAGCCGGGCCCAGGAGTGGGCCTTCCCATGCTGATCTCACGGGTTGTGGGCCCCTCTGGGCTCCTTTCACCTCACCACCCTTGGGAGAATTGTTGGGTTGAGTTCACCTGGCCTAGGTGAGCCAATCCAAGTGGCGCCCCACCCAATACGGTGGAGGCCCCTGGGGACGCTTGTAGCGTATTGCCGCAGCCCCAGCCTTTTGTGTCGGTCTTTGCGCCATTTCTTGCTGGTGTCAGTCTTTGCGCCGTTTCCTGCTGGTGTCGGTCTTTGCGCCGTTTCTTGCTGGTGTCGGTCTTTGCGCCGTTTCTTGCTGGTGTCGGTCTTTGCGCCGTTTCTTGCTGGTGTCGGTCTTTGCGCCGTTTCTTGCTGGTGTCGGACTTTGTGCCATTTCTTGCTGGTGTCGGTCTTTGCGCCGTTTCTTGCTGGTGTCTGTCTTTGCGCCGTTTCTTGCTGGTGTTGGTCTTTGCGCCGTTTCTTGCTGGTGTGCGGGACTTGATGTGCCTCTCTGTGCCTGCCTTCCCGGGCTGCATTTGGGAGGGGGCTGGGACGCTGCTGCCTGGAGGCTGGGAGGATTTTGACTCCCAAAGCCTTCTCGAGGCTCAGTGTAAAAGTTTATTTGGACTCGAAAACAGAATCAAAGACCCAATTAATTAAGTTTTAGAAGCAGGCTTTATTGCGAACTTGTGGCGGGTTCAGCAACTCAGGGTATTGAGCTATTGAAGCCACGCCAGGGAAAAAATCCTGGCGGCGTTTTTATGCCCACTGCTGGCAGGCACAGCTGGGGAGAATCATAGCTTGGCGGGGGGGGGTGGATCTGCGCACACAGGTGCTTCCAAAGGGAGAAGGTCGTTAATCTTACCTACATATGTCAGGGACGCGTGGAGTGACCATATCTTCAGAAAACCTTCCGGCTTTGGGAGGAGCTGGTTCCAGGAATTTGGGGTTGAGCAGAGGAGGGGAGGTCAGTTAGGGGTCAGTCTTGAGAACTAAAATGGAGTCTGTTGTGCCAAGACAGGACGTTTTAGACTGACCCTATAGGGAAAAGGGACAACATTAGTCCATTTCTGTAACTGCTTCCTGTGGGTAGTGGGCGAAGAGCAAGGGGAGGGGCTTTTCCAGGCAGAGTACTGGGAGTTGCGGCCTGGCACAGGGTGGAGAGGTTGTTGTTGCTGGTGGACTGCTATACGGGTGATTTCGCGGAGTCAACTTTGCAGGAGCTGAATGAGACAAGGAGCAATTAAGAGCAAAATTACTACTAAAATTATGGGTTCTAGTATGGGGGCTAGGAAGGAGTACAGAGAAGAGTTCCACCAGGAAGAGGATCCGTCTGTTCTGAATCTGTTGTTTTGCAGCTCACGGTTTAGCTTGTTGAGGGTCTGGACTCTAGTTTCCACAATTCCCAGCTTATTGATGTAATAACGGCATTCCTCCTGGAGGAATTAGCAGGTTCCTCCTTTTTCAGCAGTGATGAGGTCTAAAGTGCAGCGGCTCTGCAAGGCAACTTGGGCAACAGAGGTTGTTTGTTTCTGCAGGGAGGCTAGAGATTTGGCAGAGGCATCAACTGCCAGCTGGAAGCGTGTGGATAACTTGTCTGCTGTGGTGATAGAGGTTCTAAGGGTCCCGCCGCTGAGTCCTACTGCACCTGCTGCTGAGGCTAAGGAGATTCTCACTGCTATCGGAAGAAAAACTGCTCTTTTAGTTTGGCGACTGTATACCTGGATGTATTTGTCCTGGACCTCAGCCGGAGTGTATGTAGTGAGCTGCGGAACCAGAGTGATGGGCAGGCACAAAAGGGTAAGGTAGAACTGATGTTTAAATGCTTAGTGTATAGTTGCACCAAAAGAAAATTTTTTTCTGGCGCTGTTAGTGGTTTGGAGGGGATTTGGGTGACATTACATGTCTGTGTCGATGGATTGGAGTAGCAAAAGGGCACTTGAGTGTTTTCTGGTTGGATGTACAGAGGAATATTGGGGATGGTTATGGGTTTTGTGGTCTTTACGTTGGATGAAAATGACAGGGCAGGACCTGGTACTGCTACCAGAGGAGGGCGTTCTAGGGCTGCACACATGCAGCAGGTGGAGAGGTTGGCTAGTCCAGCAAAGTGGCGATGGCCAGTCCCTGCTGTAGCAGGGTAAGCTGGGAGAAGGGAGACTCAGAAGGTTTAGAAATTTGCTTAGTGAGTTGAAGGTCTTGGATCTGAATATTACAGTGGATGGTGGATTGGACCTGGAGTAGCGACCTCCATACATAGAGTTTGGCGTCTGGAAATTTCTCTCGGCGAGTGGCGTACCACGCTCCTGGAACCAGAGGTGTCCAGCGGCTATCCCAGGGGTCTGGGATTGTGAGAGTGTATTTAGATTTATGGTAGTAGAATCATCCCTGGGGACAAAGGGAAAGGTAAAGTATCTGGCAGGAAGACCAAGGACACCCTACATTTTTCTGTATTCACCTTTTTGCACATTGGGTAGTTGCCTTCTGGTCATACAGGTAGCAAATAATGGGATCAGCTTTTCCTTGATGCCGCTTAAAGTCAGTGAAATTTAAGTATATGGGTGTTCTGCACCCTGTGGGTGGGCAGTCAGCGGTGGCCAGCAAATAATCATAACGCTTAGTGCGGGCGTAATTGGTATAGTTTTCAGTCAAGTAAAATCGCTAGCAAAAGGGGAAATTATGTTAGGTTTAGCTGGCTGGCTTGGTGAGGCGAGTGAGGCGGAGAGACATAGGACCACTAGACTGAGTCAGACCACTGGGAGCCATGGTCAGAGTTCACTGCTGCCTTGACTCGGGACAAATGTACCCAGGAATCTATTCCAAGACCCTTGACTGCCAAGGGAGTAGTGAGCACTACGGTGTAAGGGCCTTCCCACCGGGGTGCTAAGGGTCTGGGTGCTAGGGATTTAATTAACACAGCATTTCCAGGATGCACTGGTTTTTGGTGATCAGCAGAGGTCGGAGATGGTTCAGGGATGGGGGAGTTTTCGTGTTGTCTAAGAAGGTTGCGGAGCAAGGACAAGTATGGAAGGTACGAAGCTAGCAGAGGGCAATCAGTTGCAGGAAGAGGCGAGAAAAGAAAAGGTTGTCCGTAGAGTATTTTGATCATGGCTGGGGAGGATCTGCGCACATAGGTGCTTCAGAGGGGTCGTTAATCTTATCTATATGTGAGGGAGGGGTGGAGTGACCATATATTCAGAAAACATTCTGGCTTTGGGACGAGCTGGTTCCAGGAATTTGGGGTAGAGCAGGGGAGGGGAGGTCGGTTAGGGGTCAGTCTTGAGAGCTAAGATGGAGGTGCAGGCCTCAAAATGGAGTCTGTTGCACCAAGACTGGGACACAGTGGTGTGCTGCGGCTCCGCCAATCAGGATGGCTGGGAGTGCCCACATCTACCCTGTTGGTTTGGGCCGGTCTCTGGCTGGGTGGTTGGCTCCAGGCTGGCTTTCGGCTAGGCCACAATCTGCGGCTTCCATTTTCCCAGCCACATGACTCCACTCCCAGGCAGAATGGCGCCACCTGTGTCTGTTGTAGCTACTGTCTCTTCCCAGAAAGAAAGCCACCCAGACCGCGGGCAAGTTCAACAGAACAAGTTTTATTTTCTGCGCAGAGACTGTCAGCTCTCTTGAGAGGAGACTGAGTGGCCCCCAGTCTAATTTTCCAAAGGTTTTTATACTTTTGCAATGTGCAGGTATGCAAGCAGGTAGAGAAGCAGGGTGTTGCAGTTAGCCATTCTTAGTTGAACATTACCTGCTCTGGTCTTTCCTTCCGTACGTTCCCTTGGGCTACGTCTGCACAGCCTACCTCCCCAATATCAGCTAGTTCGTTGACAGTTCATAGCTAGTTTATTTACTGTTCATAATGGCTTCTATCAGCTCAAAATGACTTCTCTTGTCAAGGCTGTTTAAGCTTTGCCCCGAGCTGCTACATTCCCTCCTCTTCTTAGCCGAGTTCAAATCATTGAATCTGCGGTAGCCAGCCCAGTGTATGGTGGGCTCAGCACTAAGAGTTTTATGGTTTGTACTTTCTGTTTGAGGACTGCCACTAGCTTATTGGTTATTATTGGTCCAAACGTGAGGTTTAGCAGGAGGAGGATTAGGGATCCGGCTAGGGGCGTTACTAGGGTGGTTCGCCAGGTTGCCCAATTAAGTAGCTTTTCAAACCAATTGGTTTCTTCATTTCTTTTCTTGACTCTTTCCTCTAATCTTTTCCTAACCAGGGCTAAACTATCTTTAATGATTCCTGAATGGTTTGCATAAAACAAGTTTCTCCTAATGCCATGCACAACACTCCTTGTTTCAAAAGGAGCAAGTCAAGCCCTCGGCAGTTTGGCAACACACTTCTACAAGGGAGTCTAAGGATCTTTCTAAATGGGAAACATGGTATTTTTATCCCTGTAAATCTAAAGCAATTTGCTGACTAAGAGTCTGATAGTTTAAGTTTCCTTGTATTAAAGCAACTGACCCGACTGCAGCTAATCCCATAATCCCAAGCCCCGTTAACAGTGGGACTGACATTGGGGCTCTTTTAGCTCATCCAGAAATTCCAAAGTTATCCCTACCTCCTTCACCAGAACACAGGTACACTTGAGGAATAACATGCACTAGGACACAAATACCCGGGTCTGCTGCTAATACTGGGGAAAGGAGACAGGGTGCTAGTCCTGTGGAACAAGTAAAGCAAGTACCCGTTGGGGCAGATAACAAATAAGGATCACCATTTGGTTCAATAGGAACAGCTTGAAGGCAAAAATCTTGATATTTTGATATATTAAAGGGATAATTAGATGAATAAAAACAGTCTTCACCCTTGGTAATCTTTTAAAGTGAGCTAGAGTTGAGTCCACTCTAACCTCACCTACAGACTGCTGCTTCGTGTAATCCTTCTTACTAACATTTCTAATTGGATTACGCTCTGCACCAATAGTGCTATTTGTAGCTGTGCCTACCGAGTAAGGGGGAGCAGGGTTCAGACAAAGCCAACAATCAGTTGCGAGGTTAGGATTTGAGTTCATAAATTGGAATACAGCATCCAGAGTATCAAACACAGAACCTTGAGGTGGCTCCTGAATGGGAAGGGCCCTTTGAGTTGGGCTGGCAGTGAACGGGAAAGTTACTGAAGAGTCTGGAGGGTGCGGCAAAGGAATCTTAATGACACCCAGCTGTGGCTCTTCAGGATTTATCACCAGGTTTGGGCCTATTTATGGACAGGAAGTTGCCATATTTTACTTTGCTGCATAGTAAAGGTTGTCCCGGGATCTCTATCATTTACATAATACTGAATTCCCCATGTGTTCCCAGTGAACCCAATAACGCTTGAATCCAGTTCTTATTGGGTTACATTTGGAAACCATACACGTGGTGGGATCAAACCCCTCCGACTTGAGTCCCATTCTTGTAAAAACAATAGGGTCGTCTTTAACAAGTTTCCACCCTGAAGATGATAGTTTCACAACCCTAAGCTGCACAATGGCAATGTCCCTCCCCTTGGCAGTTAGGGAGCCCATGAGCCGGGCATCTATAGAAATGGTGTGTTTGGAGCCTTCTTTCTATAGAGGGTATTCCGCACCCATAGGACGGGATTCCGGTTATGGGCCCCATTGTGCCCTTTACCTTTAAAGGATCCGGAATGCCAGCTCTTTCCTAGCAAATCAAACAAATCAAAGCGGAAACGGGGGTCAGACCCAGTGTAAGAAGTTACATATTCACTGTTGGAGGTTCGAGTAGCAGTCCACAGATGTGTTTGTGGTTGGGCGAAATGGCGGGTGCTGTCAGCAATGCTCAGACAAAAACAATTAAGTTCTGTAAAGCCTTAATTTTGAGGGTTTTTCTGTCTTTCTGAGTGTTCATCTTTTCAGGATATGCTCAGGGAGGGCTTTTTTTGACTTGTGACTGATGAATCCACGGCCCCTTCCCCACTACTTTAATAGCAGTTGGTGTTATAAGTATCACCTAGTATGGGCCAGTCCCCCTAGGTTCTAAGGTCTCGGGTCAGTGCTTCTTTACCCACGTTCAGTCTCCAGGTTGCAAGTTGTGGGCTGCCTCTTCACCTTTCCCTTGGTTGGGCCCAAAATGAAGGTGTCGGAGCAGATGATTTGTCTCACCTGCTGGACAGCCTGCAGGCACTTCATGAAGGAACAAGTAGTGACTTCCATTACTTCTACTTCCTTCAGTCTTGGGAGAATTGGGGAAGGTCTGCCAAACTTAAATTCAAACGGGGTCGTGCTTTTCACATAGGGAGTGCATCGGACTCGAAGTAGGGCAAAAGGTAAAGAAAGGATCAATCCAGTTCTCGCCAGTTTCTAAATGCAACTTAACTAACAATTCCTTTAGGGTTCTGTTTATTCTTTCTACTTGCCTTGAACTTTGGGGCCTATAAGCCCAGTAGAGCTTCCAGTTAATATTTAGAAGCATTGCTAATACTTTAGTAATTTGAGCAATGAATACTGGGCCATTGTTGGACCCCAAGGTGGTGGGAAGCCAAATCTAGGGACAATTTTAGTTACTAATAATTTACACCCAGTGGCAGAAGTGTCCTTCTTTGTTGGGAAGGCTCCCACCCATCCAAAATAGGTGTCCACTAGCACCAGCAAATACCCGTAGCCATACTTTCTAAGTTTGATATCCATAAAGTCCACCTCCCAGAATTCTCCAGGAGTACTACCTCGAGCTTGTGGTTGGGGTTGCTCCTTTTCTTTTCTAGGGATGTTTCCCCGAGCGAGCACAGTGCAAGCAACAGTGGTGTCATCTGCCACCCAGTGTCCAAGCCTGGGTATGTAAAAGTACCTGAGGAGCAACTGAGACCATTTAGAGGATCCTGAGTGCATACCTTCATGTAGTCCTTGAATCAGATCTCTCCCAGAGCTTCTGGCATGAATCTTCTTCCATCAGGATGGAGCAGCCACCTGGATGCTCCGAGTTTCTTTGGCAGCCCAGCTCTTGGCTTACCTTTAGATCATTTTCCGAGTATGTAGGTTGTGGCAGTAACACTTGGGATGGCATGGTCATGGCCATTACCTTGGGGATTTGTGGTATAATCCTGGCATTCGAGATCCACCGGTCCAGGGGACTTGTTAGGAGGGGCTCAACCATAGGTCCCCCTACCCCAGCAATATCCTGCCCCAGTGTAAGCTTCCTAGCTTCTATAACTAGGATGGCCGTGGCAGCCTCAGCTCGCATGCAGCTCGGCCATCCTGCAGTTACAGAGTCTAGTGTGATTGAAAGATCGGCCACAGGTCTCTTTCATGGCTGCAAGTTCTGAGTTAGCATTCCTTTTGCTGTGCCCCTGGCCTCATAGACAATTGGAAGGGATTTTCTATGTCTGGAAGGGGAAGAGAGGGTGCCCATATGAACGACGTTTTTAAGGATTCAAAGGCTTGCTGTTCTACTTCAGTCCATTGAAGTTTTTTCCTTTCCCCAGTACTTGCATATAGGAGTTTGGCTAATCCCTCAAATCCCAAATTCCACAATGGACAGTACCCCACAAATCCTAGAAACTCTCACACCTGCCTCTTAGTCTCAGGGACTGGGATTTTGAGGATCACCTCAGTGCGGCTGGGGGACAAGGTCTGTTTTCCCTCCTCCAGTTGGTAGCCTAGGTATACAGTTTTATTGACACACAGTTGAGCCTCTCTTGCAGATTACCTGGACCCCAATTGGCCAAGGACTATTAACAGGTCCTCGGTAGCACTTGGGCATTCCTCCAGGGTTTCGGAGGCCAGGAGGAGGTTATCTTCATACTGGAGCAAGGGGGTTTGGGGGTGTTCCTCCTTGTATTCCTGTAAGTCTTCATTGGGTTGACGTACAGAGGACAAGGGTATGGAGAACAAAGCATCCTTTAAGTCCAAAACAGTATAACAAATTCAGTTTGATGGGATAGTACTCAGGAGGGTCTCGGAGTTTGGTACCGTGGAGTGGACAGTTTCTACCCTCGCATTTACCTCTCCGAGATCCTGCACCATTTGGAAGTCCTCAGTTCCCGGTTTCGGCATGGGCAGCAGGGGAGCGTTCCATGTGGACTTGCAGGGCACCAAAATGCCTGTCCTCTTTAGTCTGCATATGTGAACAGCAATACCCACCTGTGCTTTCCAGGGAGTAGGGTTTTGCTTGACACTCACCAGTGTGGCTGAGCTCAGAAGTTGTACGACCGCAGGCACCTGATGTTCAGCAAGGTCTGGCAGGTTGTTCTCTGCCCAAACAAAAGGAATATCTTTTAGCCATTTATCAAGAAGTTCCTTTGAGGAGGTTTCTTCTGCTCTTTGATAAAACACATATCCCTCTGGCAGTGGAGCGGTGAGCAAAACCTTTGCCTTTTCAAGTTCAAGGGTTAAGGTGGTTGCAGCAGATGAGAAAGTAATCATGGCCACCATTTATCGTAATAAATCCCGACCAATTAGGGGAAAGGGGCCCTGAGGCATTACCAGGAAGGAGTGTGGAACTGTCTCTTGTGCTAAATCTGTTATTCTGGCCGTTGTCCATGGGTATGCTTGGGTCTGCCATGTGGCACCTGTAATTAAAATCTTTCCTTTTGACAATGCACCTGTAGTCTTTTCCAAAACCAAGAAGGTGGCCCCTGTGTCCACCAAGAAATTTACTGGCTGGCCCCCTTTTTGGAGTGTTAGCGTGGGATCCTGGAGGCCAAGTGAAACAGCCCTGACACCTTCATTCAGCTTCTTCAAGCATTATTGTCTCCTGCTTGGGTCTTTCTAGGTGTGAATGAGGCCCGTCCTCTCTAGTGGAGGGTCGTGCACCTCTCCTGGCGTTTTCAAGGGACTGATGTTTCCAATGTCCTTCTTTCCTGCAGTAGGCACATTGATCCTTCTTCGGGGCTTGGTGGTGCCCACAGGTTAGTCTCTCCGTGAGTGGGCCATGCTCTCCTTTTCCTGAGCCTCTGGGGTCTCTCATGGCAATTACTAGTATTTTAGCTAGTTTCTTTGTCTCTGTTGTTATACACTCAATGAGCCACTTCTACCAAATCACTAGGATTTTTCCCTTCAAACCCTTCCCACTTCTTTTTCATGTCTGAGGCAGACTGACTGAATAATACAGGCAATACTTACTTCCCTCCTGTTCTCAGGGGGCTTTCAGGTCAATAGGGGTATAAAGCCCGTAGGCGTCCATCAGCCACTCTAAAAAGGCAGGCGGACATTCTCTTGTAGGAGCCTGAGAATTCTCACTGACCTTAGATAAATTTATAGGCTTCCTAGTGGTTAAGCGGAGGCCCTGCAAGAGCAACTGGTGATATCTGCTTAAGCCCTCTGGGCCTTGCTAGGAGTTTGGATCCCACATTGGTTGTGCAGTGGGGAAAAAATTTCTCTCAAGTGGGGAGTGCCCGCTGGCTGACCATTAGGTCCATTGACTGCCTTCTGGGCCTCTCTGGAAGGGGTCCCATTCCTCTGATATGAACAGCACCTGGAGAAGTTGCAGGAAATCACCTCAGGTGGGCTGATGAGTATGGAAAACCATATCTAGCAAAGAAATCAGACCTTATGGTTTGTCAGAAAAAAGGGGTTTTGTTGGTTCCAATTATACAAACCCCTGGAACAAAAGGGAACATATACTGAAAAAGGGATTCGGGAGTCTTCCCAGGTTTGGGGGCTGCTTGCCTTAAGGGGAGAATGGCTGCTGCTGAGTGATCTTTCTCTGGGGGTTGTTAAGACATGCCTGCCCTAGTGTATTTGTTGTGGGGTGGGGGGGCTCAAAAAGAGGCTGTGAGTATTCCTCTCTCCGGCCCCTTGGGAACCTGATAGGGTGGCAGCGGCACCAAGGGTCGGAAGCCAGCTCTCCTGCTCCCAGAGTCCTCTTGCAAAATGGGATAAATCAGACAGGTAGGGAAAGGGGGAAGGGAGGGGGGAGGGACAGGGACAGCCTCCACCTTGGTGGTTTTAGGAACTTGGACAGGTTGTTTTTCCGGTCCTGCCATGTTTACTGAAATCTTGGAAACAAGAACTCTTTATGTTGGGGGAGGAAGTAAGTCTTTTATATATGTTGGCTTCTTAGTGGCAATGTCAATCCACACATGAATTTAAGGGATCAGATCAGGATGTCCTGGTTCCCCTTTCTAAGCAGGCTCCGACAGTGGCACTCGGATCTCGGTGCACCTCGAAATGTTGTAGCTACTGTCCATTCCCAGAAAGAAAGCATCTCCGACCACCGGCAAGTTCAACAGAAAAAGTTTTATTTTCTGCACAGGGTCTGTCAGCCCTCTTGAGAGGAGACTGAGCAGCCCCCAGTTGAATTTTCCAAAGGTTTTTATACTTGTGCAATGTGCAGGTGTGCAAGCAGGCAGAGTAGAGAAGTGGGGTGTTGCGGTTAGCCATTCTTAGTTGAACAAAAACTGCTCTTGTTCTCAAAAGCCTTCTGAACATCCATTTCCTTTGGGACATTCCCTTGGGCTACGTCTGCACGGCCTACCACCCCAATATCAGCTAGTTCATTGACAGTTCATAGCTACTTTATTTACCTTTCATGGTGGCTTCTGTCAGTTCAGAATGGCTTCACCATTATCAAGGCTCTTTATGGTTTTCCCAGAGAACCTACATAGCCGCCATGGGGAAACAGGGCCTATGACCCTGGCCAAAATGGTGCCCACCAGTCCAAACACGTGGAAGGGCACTGCCTCGGGAGCTGGTTGATTTAGGCCTGGGAGATAGCCCTGCCTTGTCCCGGCAGCCAAATGTTTCCCTTTTACCCTCCGTTCCCTTTGCCTTTCTCCTGGTTTTTAAAACAAGCTGCTTGAGCCCTATAACACTGAGCAGGACTTTTTTGTAACATTTAATTAAAATGTATCTGGCACCAAAATTATATATTATAAATATGACAATTTGGTTATATTTTTGAAAATTTGTACTTTTAAAATATACTTTGGTTGTTATATATATTGATAACAATGAAAGTAAAGAATAAAAACAAAAAAAAAATATTATTTCCTGCATTGAAAACTTCAGGTGTTCTAGGGTTAGTGTTCTACCAGTGTAGGTTTGTTCCTTGTTACTGGCTGGTTTTCCGTTGCTCAGTCTTAAGACAAAGGCGTTCGGAAGCCTAGCCTGGGTAACCCTTACTTTTCGGCTTTCAGTGGTGTTTCTTCACGCACTTTTGGGGACAGCTCTTAATATAGCTCAGCTGCCATGATGTTCCAGCCAGAAATTCCAATTTTCCTAAAGGTTCCCTGAGCTGCCAGATGCCCCTTCCCTTCAGAGATTTGAGAGTCTGCTCCTGCCAGCAGGCATCTTGGAAGGCTGTGGGGCCATCCCAAGCAGTGGTCCTCCTAGCTTATTGTCTAGAAAATGGTTGGACCTAAAGTCGCCCACAGTGACTGCTCTTTGACCCTTTGTCTATGGTGGGGGCACCTGTCAGAGGCATCAGTTTAATAGCACACCAGGGGTCTGCTCTGAAGCGGGGTTATTGACCTTGAGGCAGCAAGCTCTAAATAGCCTTGTTTTGTGCTTTCCAGATGGGACTTAGCAGCTTCATACTCAGGAATTGCCCCCTTGCATGAATCCTGTCCAATTGGGATAGAGTTGACACAGAGGCTAGACAAACAAAAGCTGATACACTATGCAACTTTATTTGAGAAAGGAGAATGGTGGTCAGAGAATGGCACACTTTCCTTCCAACCCTGATTCACCTGGAACAGTTCTGTAGAGTGATGGGAAATGGGCGGAGATGCCAGAAGTTAGAGCATTTCTCCTTTTGAGGAGCAGTAGAGACCTTCATCCCCAGTGCACACAGGAACCCCTAAGGCAGGCGTCCTCAAACTGTGGCCCGTGGGGCACATGTGGCCTGACGACATTTATTCCACCCTCAGGGTGTTTTTGCTGCCTCTGCCTGTCCTGCTTAGCAGCCGGCTCGTGCAGTGTGCATAGGAACTTGTTCATAGGTTTTTAAAAAACTATAGTCTGACCCTCCAATGATCTGAGGGACAGAACTGGCCCCCTGTGTAAACAGTTTGAGGACCCCTGCCCTAAGGGATCCTGGACTTAGGGGTTACTATTCTCGCAGCCCTGACACACCCCTGATCATTCTACCCATAGTAGAGGCACCAGGGAAATTTGGTCCCTGGGTAATTTACCAGCCTTTTATTCAAATTGAAGCCAAGAAAATTAAAAATGACTTAGGCAGTTACTCTACTTTTGATTACTGTTGACTCCCCCTGTAGTACCCCAATATTACCATTTAACTCTATAACGCTGAGCATATTTCCATAACATATAAAGAAATGTATATATTAATAGATAGATAGATAAACAGACAGATAAATAGATAGATAACTTTGAAAATAAAGAATAAAAACAAAAACATTTTCCCAAAATTGAAAATTGAGCCATTATACGGTTAAAAAGGATGGGTCTTATCAGCAGGTGTAAGACCTTAGGATCATAAATGAAGCAGTGATCCCACTGCACCTAGTAGTGCCCAAACCCTGTGCCCTCCTAGGGAAATTGTGAATGCTTTAATCCCCGTTCCTGTACTTAGAGTGAACAAACACATGCCTGATAATCCTAAGTATACTTATTTCTTGTGACACTCACCTAACTTGAAGGGAACTACCTCCTCCGAATCTTAGACTTGTCTCACTTAAACTCTTCAACCTTTTGTCTTTTTGTTTGTTTTTCCAGAAGTTCTCAGGTTACCAAGGCCTCCAAACCAAGTGTGCCAGCTGTAGGACCACGATTTCCTGAACAACCTCAACTTTATCCATCCTGGGACCTGAGTGGACAATCCCTTCTGAGCCCCATTTGCCCCTTTTGCAGCAGGAAGTACTTAGAGATGTCGTCGCCCAGTACCCCAAAGATTTGGGTCCATACCTCTTCAGGGGGCAAATGTTAGGTAGCTATCCTAGGGACTGGGGTGTCCATTATGCATGCCCAGAGGGCCAAGGTAGCAGCCCAAGAAGGAGTGGCACACTGTGCGTGCTCAGAGGTTCAGGTTTCCGGCCAGGAAGAGGAGGTACACCTGGGTGAGTGCTGCAACTTGATTGACCCACCAAGGCCAAGTAAATTAAATTCAGCTGCTGGGGTTGACCAGGGTTGCCCACCATGCCTCCCTAATGCTCATAAAACCCACTTGGATGACAATCAGGCTTCTACATGCATTCTTTCTCACGCAGAGCAGAGGACCAAGGTCTGTCTGTCCCCAGAGAGATCTGACAAACCCAGGAAGGCTCTTTGGAGGCAGCAGAACTGGACATGAATGGCTGGTGGATACTGTTCAGATGCAGGACTTTCTACTTAGAAGGGTCTAATCCAGCCTGAGATGATCCTTGAATGAGTCCTCTGCCCAGATCTTTTTTTTTTTAAACGTTTTATTAGGGGCTCATACAACACTAAACACATTCTATGCATACATCAGTTGTGTAAAGCACATTTGTACATTCATTTCCCTCATTCTCAAAATATCCACTCTCCACCCAAGCCCATGGCCTCAGCTCCTCATTCCCATCCCCACCCCCCATGTGCGCTACCCCTCGCTCATCAATCCTTGGTAATTTACTAATTTTTGTCATATCTTGCACTGTCTGATATCCCCCTTCACCCACTTTTCTGTTGAAGTAAAATGTACATCCTTGTAATCAGTTCCCCGTTTCCAAACTGCCCTCCCGCTTACCCTCTCAGTGTCTTCACTCATAATACTGGTCCTAAAGGACTCATCCACCCTGGATTCCCTGTGTTTCCAGTTGCTATCTGTACCAGTGTACATTATCTGGTCTAGCCAGATTTGTAAGGTAGAATTGGGGTCATGATAATGGGGGGAGAGAAAGCATTTAGCAACTGGAGGAAAGTTGTGTTTCATCATTGCTATCTCGTACCTAGTCTTGGCTCATCTCCTCTCTGAGACCCTTCTGTAAGGTATTGTCCAGTGGTCTGGAAATGGGCTTTGGGTCTCTACCAAGCACTCTTCTCATTCCCAATAAGATGTTTTTGTTCTGATGATGCCTGACACCTGATCCCTTCGAAACCTCGTGATCTCATAGGCTGGTGTGATTATTCCATGTGGGCTTTGTTGCTTCTGAGCTAGGTGGCCGCTTGTTTACATTCAAGCTTTTAAGACCTCAGACGCTATATCTTTTGACAGCTGGGCACCATCAGCTTTGTCTTCAGTGTACCTGTGGGGAAGGTGAGCACCATAGAATGCCAGTTTAATAGAACAAAGTATTCTTGCAATGAGGGAGTATTTGAGTGGAGGCCCAGAGTCCATCTGCTACCTTAATACGAAACCTATAAATATATGGACGTAGGTCTATTTCCCCATGCTCATATATGAATATATTTACATATGGACATACTTTTTAAAAGACCTCTATAACAGGCCCTTGCTTCCTCGCTTGCTCTTCTATTTCCCTTTCATTTTCCTCTTGTGCCCACTGCCATGCTCAGTCTTCCTTTGGGTTTCAGTAATTCTTCTTGGTTCCATTACCCTTGATCCCACCCTACCAGGCCTCCTACATCTACCTCACCACGGATATGCATGACTTCCTGTTCTCTTGTTTCTGGGTTTCTTAACACCGCTTCCTTTACGCCCACCTCCCTCTTTCCCATGCCCCACACCCCAGAAGTGTTGGTCCTGGGTTTTGTCCTCCAGATTGGACATCCAGCCTATCTAATTTAGACAGACCAGAAAAGGTAATAACATGCACAAAACCAAGACAAGCAACCCAAAAAAACCAAGACAACAAAAATCCAATGACACTAAAAGAAAACAAAACTAACCAAGAAAGAAAAGCTCATAGTTAGTACAAGGACTGTGTGGTGAACTTTAGGAGTGTTTTCCAGTCCAGTCTGTTGGGGCACCGAGCCCTGACCACAAAGTCCACCTTTGGTATTCCCCGGGGACTTTGATGCTCCGTTTTCTTTCTCTTCCGCTGCACTCCCTTAGTGTCATGCCTCGATGTAGCAAGATCAGTTCGGGCGCAGTTCCCACACTGTGTCTCCAGTGTTGTCCCCTCTAGGGCAATGGGACTTTGAGGGACGTTTCTCATCGTGGGGCTGCCCATGTGGTCTTTTCTGTGGACTGGCTTCTCTGATTGGGAACATCATCCTCAAGGTATAGTGGGCCAGGATGTGCTCCATTCTCCCCTCCTCCCCCTTGTTCTGCTCTGTGTTCTCTGATCAGATATGTCCCTCTCCGCGAGCTGCAGCTCCGGTGCCATCCTGTGAAATACAATCTTTGGGGGCTGCAAGGAGGTGGGAGGGGGGGCATCAGCTCAGATCTTTTGAGAGTCCAGGAGATATTGACTTCTCGATGGGCACAGTTCTGTGGGGCACCGTGCTCTTGGTCCAGACGCTGGTTGTGAATATGACTTTGTTGTTAACCAGTTTTTGTCTCTGGGTCAACTCCTGTGTGTTTTTGAGGGAGTTTTCTCATCTGGAAAGTAAATGTACTGGATTATCCAGAAGCCCATGTCAGCAAGTTATCGAGAGGGGTTAATCAGAGACTGTTTCATATAGTGTGTATCTGCGCGCTGCATTTGAGACCTGGGGTGGCAATTATGAGCTCAGAATAGAGATGGTGTCCAGTAGGTGACAGACGTGGCTCCATATTGAAACAGGAAGCCCACTGTGGAGATTTGGTCCTTCCGTTGATGGCCACCGGCCACCTAGTCTTCTCCTGCTATAACTGCTTCACTGACTCAGCAGCTGAGCCAGGAGCCAGTGCCATCATAACCAGGTGGCTAACTGGGAGAAAGGGCAGATAGATATTTGTTATCTTGTTGTCTTGGGAAGCCCACCTAACCTCCATGCAAACATTCTGGTGTGAGTTATCTGTGGAAGGAATCATAGGCTCACAGTAATACACATCTTTCTTTTTGTAAATGTGCCCGTATTCCTTTCTGAACCTGAGAAGGTGGCCCCTGTGTCCACCAAGAAATTTACTGCCTGGCCTATATGGAGTGTTAGCCTGGGTTTTGGCGGCGAAGTGAAACAGAGCCCTGACCCCTTCATGCAGCTCTTCAAGCCTTATTGTCTCTTGCTTGGGTCTTTCTCGTTGCAGATGAGGCCCGTCCACTCTTGTGGAGGGTCGTGGACCTCTCCTGGGGTTTTCAAGGCACTGATTTTTCCAGTGTCCTTCTTTCCTGCAGTAGGCACATTGATCCTTCCCCATGGCTTGGCAGTGCCCACAGGTTAGTCTCTCCGTGAGTGGGCCATGCTCTCCTTTTCCTGAGTCTCTGGGGTCTCTCATGGCAATTCCTAGTATTTTAGCTAGTTTCTTTGTCTCTGTCGTGCTAGGGTCATCTCGGTTGTTATATACTCAATGAACCACTTGTATCAAATCACTAAGATTTTTCCCTTGAACCCTTCCCACTTCTTTTTCAGGTCTGAGGCAGACTGACTGAGTCATAAAGGCAATATTTATTGCCCTCCTGTTCTCGGGACCTCCGGGCTGTTAGGGGTATAAAGCCTGTAGGTTTCCATCAACCACTCTAGAAAGGCAGGCGGACATTCTCTTAGCCTGAAAATTCTCACTGACCTTAGATAAATTTATAGGTTTCCTAGCTCTTCCGCAGAGGGTCATGTAAGAGCAATGGGTGATACCTGGTAAAGCCCTCTGGGCCTTGCTAGGAATTGAGATCCCACATTGTTGGTGTAGTGGCCAAAAGAGTTTCTCTCAAGTGGGGAGTGCCCGCTCGCTGACCATCAGGTTCACTGACTGCTTACTGGGCCTCTGTCTGGAAGGGCTGCCCTCCTCCGTTGTGAACAGCACCTGGAGAAGTTGTTGGCAAGCATTCCAGGTGGGCTGATGAGTATGGAAGTCATACCAGTACTAGTGTGTGGGGGGGCTGCTTGTTAAGGGTGGGGGTGAGATTGGGGGGCCGGTGGGGGAGGGAGTGACTCAATAAGGGCCTGTTAGAAGTTTTCTATTTCTGGACCCTAGAAACCTTATAGGGCGGGGGTTGAAAGAAAGGGTTTGAAGCCAGCTCTCCCACTCCCAGAGTTCTCCTGCAAAATGGGATAAAGCCGATTAGGGGAGAGTGATGGGGAGGGGAGGGGAGGGGAGGGGTGGGGGAGGGATGGGGGAGGGGAGGGGTGATGGAGGGGAGGGGTGGGGGAGGGTGATGGGGAGGGATGGCCTCCACCTATGTGGTTTTGGGAACTTGGACCATTTGTTTTTCCGGTCCTTCCATGTTTCCTGAAACCTTGGAAACAAGGGCCCTTTCTTTGCGGGAGGGAGTAAGTCTTTTATATTTGCAGGCTTCTTAGTGGCAATGTCAGCCCACACTTGAAGTAACGGGATCAGATCGGGATATCCTGGTTCCCTTTAACCATAACTATGAACTCTTAGTAATAGGGGATGGGAAAACTAGTCTTGCGTGGGTCAATCAGGGACTCCTTCTGCCCCATCACTTTTAAACAAATTGTAGAGTCTCCAAGCTTTTGGGTTGAAACCACATCCTCTTGGTGAATGCCGAGAGCAGGGGTCCTCAAACTACAACCTGTGGGCCACATGCAGACAGCCGAGGACGCTGATCCTTTCTGTCGGGTGTATGTGCCCCATTTATTTTTTTTTTGAACTTCAAATCAAGATGTGCAGTGTGCACATGAATTTGTTCGTAATATTTGATTTTTGAAACTATAGTCTTTCCTTCAAAAGGCCTGAGGGATAGTGAACTGGCCCCCTGGGTAAACAGTTTAAGGACCCCTGTCCTAAGGTATCCTGGACTTAGGGGTTATTAATCTCCCAGCCCTGAAACATCCCTGAACATTCTACCCGTTGTAGGAGGCACCATGGGAATTTGGACCCCGGGTAATTTACAAGTCTTTACTCCAATTGAACCCAAGAAAATTCAAAATGGCTTAGGCAGGTACTCTATTTTGGTCACATTTGACTCGTCCTGCACTAGCCCACTATTTCCATTTAACTCTATAACGCGAAGCATGATGTTTTCATAACATTAAAAAATGTATATATTAATACATATATATATATTTATAACTATGAAAGACCACAACAAAAAGAAAATTTTTCCAAAAATTAAAATTGAAGCGTTATAGGGTTAAAAAGAAGGATGGGTCTTATCAGCGGGTCCAAGACCTTAGCATCATAAATGAATCAGTGATCCGACTGCACCTAGTAGTGCCCAAACCTGTGCCCTCCTAGGGGAAAGTGTGAATGCTTTTATCCCTCTTCCTGTACTTCCAATGAACAAACACACATGTCTGGTAATCCTAAGATTATTTTTGTTTCCTGTGACACTCACCTAATTTCAAGGCCACTGCCACCTCACAAGCTTAGCCTTGTCGTAGTCAAACTGTTCACCTTTTAGACCGTTTGTTTTTCTCAGAAGTTATCGGGTGATTAAAGCTTCTGAACCAAGTGTGCCAGGTCCACGACTACCATCTCCTGGACCACCTCAACCTTATCCATCCTGGATAAAGTTGCCCTCAATGGACAACCCCTCCCAGCAGTGTAGGAAGGGTATGGACCCAAAGCCCCACCTCGCCCCTTTTGCCAGCAGGAAGCAGCTAGAGATGTCGTCGCCCAGTACCCCCAAAGATTTGGGTCCATATCTCTTCAGGGGGGCAAATGTTAGGTAGCTATGCTAGGGACTGGGGCATCCGTTATGCATGCCCATAGGGCCAAGATAAGAGCCCAGTTAGGAGAGGCACCCTGTGCATGCTCAGAGGTCCAGATTTCTGGCCATGAAGGGGAGGTCACCTGGGTGGTTCCTGTACCTGGATTGACCAATCTAGGCCATGTAAATTCAATTCAGCCACTGGGGTCGGCCAGACTTGCCCACCACGCCTCCCTACGCTCATAAAACTCTCTTGAGTGCAGACCAGGCTTCTGCATGATTTCTCTCTCACTCAGGAAGGCTCTTTGGAGGCAGCTGTGCTGCACATGAGTGGCTGGTGGATACTGTTCAGATGCATGGCTTTCTGCTTGCAAGGGTTTTTGTCTCAGCTGACTGTAAGGGAGGAGGTAGTACGTCTGGATCACAGAGTATCCATGTCCACAAACGAGGCTGCTCATTCCACAGTCCTGGAAGTGCTTTATGAAAACCCTCTGCTTTGCAATGTCACTCTTTGTAGATTAGAGTGGGAGGGGCTGGGACCAAGGTATGCTGCCTCTTACTCCCAGTTGCAGGTTTCTGGATGCTGATTGTAGCTCTTACAGCATCAGTTAGTGGGCTTGTTGTCTGCCTCAGGCTTTGTTCACGGAGATCCTCCAGCTAGTTGGTGGTGTGTGCGCATGAGTAGAGACTTCCTGCCAATCCCCCATGAGTAGTAGAGCTCCCATGGTGTGGACTCCATGAAAGCCTTGCCCCAGGCAGCATGCTTACAAAGGAGGGTGGGCCCTGCAGGACAGAGGACCATTCCCCCTGTGGAATGGCCTCAGAGATCCACCTCCCTCTCTGGCCAGCTGCTGGGGCTGTGGGTCCTAAGCATCATGGCTGACTCAATAATAGACACAGGGTGAGGCGACTCCAGTAGCTGTTTTGACTGGTCTAATCCAGCCTGAGATCATCCTTGCATGAGCCCCTGCCAAGATTATTTTTGTTTCTTTTATGATCTTTTCATTAGTGGCTCCTACAGCACTAACCACCATCCATAAATACATCATCTGTTTGAAGCCCATCTGTACATTAATTGCCCTCCTTATTCACAAAATATCCACTCTCCACCCAAGCCCCTGGCCTCAGCTCCTCATTTTTCCCCCCTCAATGCCCGCCACCCATCCCTCATCAATCCTTGGAAATGTACTAATTCTTTTGTCATATTTTCACCCACCTTTCTTTTGAGGTCAATGAAGATCCTTGTAATCGGTTCCCACTTTCCATCCTGCCCTTCCTCCACCCTCCCAGTATCTCCACTCATAACACTGGTAAAGGGCCCATCCACTCTGGATTCCCCGTGTTTGAAATTCCTATCGGTACTAGAATACCTTCTCTAGTTTGGCCAGATTAGTATGGTAGAACTGGGATCATGATAGTGGGGCAAGAGAAAGCATTAAGAACTAGAGGAAAGTTGTGTTTCATCTTTGCTGTCTCATACCCTGTATTCTTTAATCTCCACTCTGAGATCCTTCTGTAAGGGGATGTCCAGTGCACTGCAAATAGGTTTTGGGTCTATACCCGGCAGTCCCCTCTCATTCTCCATGATAAGATTTTTTTGTTCTCATGATACCTGTTGCCTTATCCCTTTAAAACTTTGTGATCACACAGGCTGGTATGCTTTCTCCATGTGGGCTCTGTTGCTTCAGAGCCAGATGGCTGTTTCTTTACCCTCAGGCCTTTAAGACCCCACACGCTATATCTTTAGGTAGCTGGACACCATCGGCTTTCTTCACCACATTTGCTTATGCAGCCGCTTTGTGGTCAGTGATTGTGTAGGGAAGGTGAGCATCTTAGAATGCCAATTTAATAGAACAGTGTTATTGCAATGAGGGAGTCCTTGAGCGGAGGCCCTATGTCCATCTGCTACCTTAATACTAAATCTATAAACATATGGACATAGATCTATTTCCCCATGCCCCTTTGTAAATATATGTACATATGTACATGCCTTTATTTAGACGTCTATAACTGGCCCTTGCTTCCCAGCTCACTCTTCTATACTCTTTGATTTTCCTCTTGTGCCCACTGACATGCTCAGTCTTCCTTTGGGTTTCAGTAATTCCTCTTGGTTACATTACCTTTGATCACGCCCTACCAGGCCTCCTACATCCCCCTCACTATCGTTTTCCATCACTTGTTGTACCCTTGTCTCTGGGTTTCTTTACAGCACTTCCTTTCCCCCCACCGTGCTCACTCCCATGCCCAATGGAAAGGGCCGGTCACATGTTTACTCCTCCAGATTGTTCATCCAGCCTCTCTTAATTAGACAGACCTGTAAAGGTAATAACATGCACAAAACAAGACTGAGCTAAACCAAGCAGCAAAAAGAAAAAAAAAACAAACAAAAATGAAAACAAAACCCAACCCAAATCCAATGACACTAAAAGAAAACAACACTAACCAGAAAGAAAAGTACAAGGACTGTGTGGTGAACTTTAGGAGTGTTTTCCAGTCCAGTCTGTGGGGGCACCGAACCCTGACCACAAAGTCCACCTTTGGCATTCCCCGGGGACTTTGATGCTCCGTTTTCTTACTCTTCCGCTGCACTCTCTTAGTGTCATGCATCGAAGTGGCAGGATCAGTTCGGGCGCAGTTCCCACACTGTGTGTCCAGTGTTGTCCCCTCTAAGGCTATGGGTCTTTGAGGGACGTTTCTCATCGTGGGGCTGCCCATGTGGTCTTCTCTGTGGATTGGCTTCTCTGATTGGGAACATCATCCTCAAGGTGTATTGGGCCAGGGTGTGCTCCATTCTCCCCTCCTCCCCCTTGTTCTGCCCTGTGTTCACTGATCAGATATGTCCCTCTCCGCGAGCTGCAGATCCGGTGCCATCCTGTGAAATACAATCTTTTGGGGCTGCAAGGATGTGGGGGGGTGGGTATCAGCTCAGATCTTTTGAGAGTCCAGGAGATATTGACTTCTCGATGGGCACAGTTCTGTGGGGCACCGTGCTCTTGGTCCAGACGCTGGTTGTGAATATGACTTTGTTGTTAACCAGTTGTGTGTCTCTGGGTCAACTCCCGTGTGTTTTTGAGTGAGTTTTCTAATCTGCAAAGTAAATGTACAGGATTATCCAGACTCCCATGTCAGCAAGTTATCGAGAGGGGTTAATCAGAGACTGTTTCATATAGTGTGTACCTGCGCGCCGCATTCTAGACCTGCGATGGCAATTATGAGCTCAGGATAGAGATGGTGTCCAGCAGGTAACATACGTGGCTCCATATTGAAACAGGAAGCCCACTGTGGAGATTTGGTCCTTCTGTTGATGGCCACCGGCCACCTAGTCTTCTCCTGCTATAACTGCTTCACTGGCTCAGCAGCTGAGCCAGAAGCCAGTGATATCATAACCAGGTGGCTAACTGGGCCAAAGGGCTGATAGATATTTGTTATTTTGTTGTCTTGGGAAACCCACCTACCCTCCATGCAAACCTTCTGGTGTGAGTTATCTGTGGAAGGAATCATAGGCTCACAGTAATTCACATCTTTCTTCTTGAAAATGTGCCCATATTCCTTTCTGAACCTGACAAGGTGGCCCCTGTGTCCACCAAGAAATTTACTGCCTGGCCTCCTACTTGGAGAGTTAGCCTGGGCTTTTGGCGGCGAAGTGAAACAGAGCCCTGACCCCTTCATTGAGCTTCTTCAAGCATTATTGTCTCTTGCTTGGGTCTTTCTACGTGCAGATGAGGCCCATCCACTCTAGTGGAGGGTCGTGCACCTCTCCTGGGGTTTTCAAGGCACTGATTTTTCCAGTGTCCTTCTTTCCTGCAGTAGACACATTGGTCCTTCCCCATGGCTTGGCGGTGCCCACAGGTTAGTCTCTCCGTGAGTGGGCCATGCTCTCCTTTTCCTGAGTCTCTGGGGTATCTCATGGCAATTGCGATTATTTTAGCTAGCTTCTTTGTCTCTGTCGTGCTAGGGTCATCTCTGTTGTTATACACTCAATGAGCCACTTGTACCAAATCGCTAAGATTTTTCCCTTCAAACCCTTCCCACTTCTTTGTCATGTCTGAGGCAGACTGACTGAGTAATAAAGGCAATACTTATTGCCCTCCTGTTTTCAGTGCCTCCGGGCCGTTAGGGGTATAAAGCCCGTAGGCTTCCCTCAGCCACTCTAGAAAGGCAGGCGGATATTCTCTTATAGGAACCTGAAAATTCTCACTGACCTTAGATAAATTCATGGGTTTCCTAGCTCTTCTGCAGAGGGTCATGTAAGAGCAATGGTTGATACCTGGTAAAGTCCTCTGGGCCTTGCTAGGAATTGAGATCCCACATTGTTGGTGTAGTGGCCAAAAGAGTTTCTCCCAAGTGGGGAGTGCCCGCTCGCTGACCATCAGGTTCACTGACTGCTTACTGGGCCTCTGTCTGGAAGGGCTACCCTCCTCCGTTGTGAACAGCACCTGGAGAAGTTGTTGGCAAGCATTCCAGGTGGGCTGATGAGTATGGAAGTCATACCAGTACTAGTGTGTGTGGGGGGCTGCTTGTTAGGGGTGGGGGTGAGTTTGGGGGGCCGGTGGGGGAGGGAGTGACTCAATAAGGGCCTGTTAGAAGTTTTCTATTTCTGGACCCTAGAAACCTTATAGGGCGGGGGTTGAAAGAAAGGGTTTGAAGCCAGCTCTCCCACTCCCAGAGTTCTCCTGCAAAATGGGATAAAGCCGATTAGGGGAGAGTGATGGGGAGGGGAGGGGAGGGGAGGTGTGGGGGAGGGGTGAGGGAGGGGAGGGGTGGGGGAGGGTGATGTGGAGGGATGGCCTCCACCTATGTGGTTTTGGGAACTTGGACCGTTTGTTTTTCCGGTCCTTCCATGTTTCCTGAAACCTTGGAAACAAGGGCCCTTTCTTTGCGGGAGGGAGTAAGTCTTTTATATTTGCAGGCTTCTTAGTGGCAATGTCAGCCCACACTTGAAGTAACGGGATCAGATCGGGATATCCTGGTTCCCTTTAAACATAACTATGAACTCTTAGTAATAGGGGGTGGGAAAACTAGTCTTGCGTGGGTCAATCAGGGACTCCTTCTGCCCCATCACTTTTAAACAAATTGTAGAGTCTCCAAGCTTTTGGGTTGAAACCACATCCTCTTGGTGAATGCCGAGAGCAGGGGTCCTCAAACTACAACCTGTGGGCCACATGCAGACAGCCGAGGACGTTGATCCTTTCTGCCGGGTGTATGTGCCCCATTTATTTTTTTTTTTGAACTTCAAATCAAGATGTGCAGTGTGCACATGAATTTGTTCGTAATATTTGTTTTTTTAAACTATAGTCTTTCCTTCAAAAGGCCTGAGGGATAGTGAACTGGCCCCCTGGGTAAACAGTTTAAAGACCCCTGCCCTAAGGTATCCTGGACTTAGGGGTTATTAATCTCCCAGCCCTGAAACATCCCTGAACATTCTACCCGTTGTAGGAGGCACCATGGGAATTTGGACCCCGGGTAATTTACAAGCCTTTACTCCAATTGAACCCAAGAAAATTCAAAATGGCTTAGGCAGTTACTCTATTTTGGTCACTTTTGACTCGTCCTGCACTAGCCCATTATTTCCATTTAACTCTATAACGCGAAGCATGATGTTTTCATAACATTAAAAATGTATATATTAATACATATATATATATATATTTATAACTATGAAAGTCCACAACAAAAAGAAAATTTTTTCCCAAAATTAAAATTGAAGCGTTATAGGGTTAAAAAGAAGGATGGGTCTTATCAGCGGGTCAAAGACCTTAGCATCATAAATGAATCAGTGATCCGACTGCACCTAGTAGTGCCCAAACCTGTGCCCTCCTAGGGGAAAGTGTGAATGCTTTTATCCCTCTTCCTGTACTTCCAATGAACAAACACACATGTCTGGTAATCCTAAGATTATTTTTGTTTCCTGTGACACTCACCTAATTTCAAGGCCACTGCCACCTCACAAGCTTAGCCTTGTCGTAGTCAAACTGTTCACCTTTTAGACCGTTTGTTTTTCTCAGAAGTTATCGGGTGATTAAAGCTTCTGAACCAAGTGTGCCAGGTCCACGACTACCATCTCCTGGACCACCTCAACCTTATCCATCCTGGATAAAGTTGCCCTCAATGGACAACCCCTCCCAGCAGTGTAGGAAGGGTATGGACCCAAAGCCCCACCTCGCCCCTTTTGCCAGCAGGAAGCAGCTAGAGATGTCGTCGCCCAGTACCCCCAAAGATTTGGGTCCATATCTCTTCAGGGGGGCAAATGTTAGGTAGCTATGCTAGGGACTGGGGCATCCGTTATGCATGCCCATAGGGCCAAGATAAGAGCCCAGTTAGGAGAGGCACCCTGTGCATGCTCAGAGGTCCAGATTTCTGGCCATGAAGGGGAGGTCACCTGGGTGGTTCCTGTACCTGGATTGACCAATCTAGGCCATGTAAATTCAATTCAGCCACTGGGGTCGGCCAGACTTGCCCACCACGCCTCCCTACGCTCATAAAACTCTCTTGAGTGCAGACCAGGCTTCTGCATGATTTCTCTCTCACTCAGGAAGGCTCTTTGGAGGCAGCTGTGCTGCACATGAGTGGCTGGTGGATACTGTTCAGATGCATGGCTTTCTGCTTGCAAGGGTTTTTGTCTCAGCTGACTGTAAGGGAGGAGGTAGTACGTCTGGATCACAGAGTATCCATGTCCACAAACGAGGCTGCTCATTCCACAGTCCTGGAAGTGCTTTATGAAAACCCTCTGCTTTGCAATGTCACTCTTTGTAGATTAGAGTGGGAGGGGCTGGGACCAAGGTATGCTGCCTCTTACTCCCAGTTGCAGGTTTCTGGATGCTGATTGTATCTCTTACAGCATCAGTTAGTGGGCTTGTTGTCTGCCTCAGGCTTTGTTCACGGAGAACCTCCAGCTAGTTGGTGGTGTGTGCGCATGAGCAGAGACTTCCTGCCAATCCCCCATGAGTAGTAGAGCTCCCATGGTGTGGACTCAATGAAAGCCTTGCCCCAGGCAGCATGCTTACAAAGGAGGGTGGGCCCTGCAGGACAGAGGACCATTCCCCCTGTGGAATGGCCTCAGAGATCCACCTCCCTCTCTGGCCAGCTGCTGGGGCTGTGGGTCCTAAGCATCATGGCTGACTCAATAATAGACACAGGGTGAGGCGACTCCAGTAGCTGTTTTGACTGGTCTAATCCAGCCTGAGATCATCCTTGCATGAGCCCCTGCCAAGATTATTTTTGTTTCTTTTATGATCTTTTCATTAGTGGCTCCTACAGCACTAACCACCATCCATAAATACATCATCTGTTTGAAGCCCATCTGTACATTAATTGCCCTCCTTATTCACAAAATATCCACTCTCCACCCAAGCCCCTGGCCTCAGCTCCTCATTTTTCCCCCCTCAATGCCCGCCACCCATCCCTCATCAATCCTTGGAAATGTACTAATTCTTTTGTCATATTTTCACCCACCTTTCTTTTGAGGTCAATGAAGATCCTTGTAATCGGTTCCCACTTTCCATCCTGCCCTTCCTCCACCCTCCCAGTATCTCCACTCATAACACTGGTAAAGGGCCCATCCACTCTGGATTCCCCGTGTTTGAAATTCCTATCGGTACTAGAATACCTTCTCTAGTTTGGCCAGATTAGTATGGTAGAACTGGGATCATGATAGTGGGGCAAGAGAAAGCATTAAGAACTAGAGGAAAGTTGTGTTTCATCTTTGCTGTCTCATACCCTGTATTCTTTAATCTCCACTCTGAGATCCTTCTGTAAGGGGATGTCCAGTGCACTGCAAATAGGTTTTGGGTCTATACCCGGCAGTCCCCTCTCATTCTCCATGATAAGATTTTTTTTGTTCTCATGATACCTGTTGCCTTATCCCTTTAAAACTTTGTGATCACACAGGCTGGTATGCTTTCTCCATGTGGGCTCTGTTGCTTCAGAGCCAGATGGCTGTTTCTTTACCCTCAGGCCTTTAAGACCCCACACGCTATATCTTTAGGTAGCTGGACACCATCGGCTTTCTTCACCACATTTGCTTATGCAGCCGCTTTGTGGTCAGTGATTGTGTAGGGAAGGTGAGCATCTTAGAATGCCAATTTAATAGAACAGTGTTATTGCAATGAGGGAGTCCTTGAGCGGAGGCCCTATGTCCATCTGCTACCTTAATACTAAATCTATAAACATATGGACATAGATCTATTTCCCCATGCCCCTTTGTAAATATATGTACATATGTACATGCCTTTATTTAGACGTCTATAACTGGCCCTTGCTTCCCAGCTCACTCTTCTATACTCTTTGATTTTCCTCTTGTGCCCACTGACATGCTCAGTCTTCCTTTGGGTTTCAGTAATTCCTCTTGGTTACATTACCTTTGATCACGCCCTACCAGGCCTCCTACATCCCCCTCACTATCGTTTTCCATCACTTGTTGTACCCTTGTCTCTGGGTTTCTTTACAGCACTTCCTTTCCCCCCACCGTGCTCACTCCCATGCCCAATGGAAAGGGCCGGTCACATGTTTACTCCTCCAGATTGTTCATCCAGCCTCTCTTAATTAGACAGACCTGTAAAGGTAATAACATGCACAAAACAAGACTGAGCTAAACCAAGCAGCAAAAAGAAAAAAAAAACAAACAAAAATGAAAACAAAACCCAACCCAAATCCAATGACACTAAAAGAAAACAACACTAACCAGAAAGAAAAGTACAAGGACTGTGTGGTGAACTTTAGGAGTGTTTTCCAGTCCAGTCTGTGGGGGCACCGAACCCTGACCACAAAGTCCACCTTTGGCATTCCCCGGGGACTTTGATGCTCCGTTTTCTTACTCTTCCGCTGCACTCTCTTAGTGTCATGCATCGAAGTGGCAGGATCAGTTCGGGCGCAGTTCCCACACTGTGTGTCCAGTGTTGTCCCCTCTAAGGCTAAGGGTATTTGAGGGACGTTTCTCATCGTGGGGCTGCCCATGTGGTCTTCTCTGTGGATTGGCTTCTCTGATTGGGAACATCATCCTCAAGGTGTATTGGGCCAGGGTGTGCTCCATTCTCCCCTCCTCCCCCTTGTTCTGCCCTGTGTTCACTGATCAGATATGTCCCTCTCCGCGAGCTGCAGATCCGGTGCCATCCTGTGAAATACAATCTTTTGGGGCTGCAAGGATGTGGGGGGGTGGGTATCAGCTCAGATCTTTTGAGAGTCCAGGAGATATTGACTTCTCGATGGGCACAGTTCTGTGGGGCACCGTGCTCTTGGTCCAGACGCTGGTTGTGAATATGACTTTGTTGTTAACCAGTTGTGTGTCTCTGGGTCAACTCCCGTGTGTTTTTGAGTGAGTTTTCTAATCTGCAAAGTAAATGTACAGGATTATCCAGACTCCCATGTCAGCAAGTTATCGAGAGGGGTTAATCAGAGACTGTTTCATATAGTGTGTACCTGCGCGCCGCATTCTAGACCTGCGATGGCAATTATGAGCTCAGGATAGAGATGGTGTCCAGCAGGTAACATACGTGGCTCCATATTGAATCAGGAAGCCCACTGTGGAGATTTGGTCCTTCTGTTGATGGCCACCGGCCACCTAGTCTTCTCCTGCTATAACTGCTTCACTGGCTCAGCTGCTGAGCCAGAAGCCAGTGATATCATAACCAGGTGGCTAACTGGGCCAAAGGGCTGATAGATATTTGTTATTTTGTTGTCTTGGGAAACCCACCTACCCTCCATGCAAACCTTCTGGTGTGAGTTATCTGTGGAAGGAATCATAGGCTCACAGTAATTCACATCTTTCTTCTTGAAAATGTGCCCATATTCCTTTCTGAACCTGACAAGGTGGCCCCTGTGTCCACCAAGAAATTTACTGCCTGGCCTCCTACTTGGAGAGTTAGCCTGGGCTTTTGGCGGCGAAGTGAAACAGAGCCCTGACCCCTTCATTGAGCGTCTTCAAGCATTATTGTCTCTTGCTTGGGTCTTTCTACGTGCAGATGAGGCCCATCCACTCTAGTGGAGGGTCGTGCACCTCTCCTCGGGTTTTCAAGGCACTGATTTTTCCAGTGTCCTTCTTTCCTGCAGTAGGCACATTGGTCCTTCCCCATGGCTTGGCGGTGCCCACAGGTTAGTCTCTCCGTGAGTGGGCCATGCTCTCCTTTTCCTGAGTCTCTGGGGTATCTCATGGCAATTATGATTATTTTAGCTAGCTTCTTTGTCTCTGTCGTGCTAGGGTCATCTCTGTTGTTATACACTCAATGAGCCACTTATACCAAATCGCTAAGATTTTTCCCTTCAAACCCTTCCCACTTCTTTGTCATGTCTGAGGCAGACTGACTGAGTAATAAAAGCAATACTTATTGCCCTCCTGTTTTCAGTGCCTCCGGGCCGTTAGGGGTATAAAGCCCGTAGGCTTCCCTCAGCCACTCTAGAAAGGCAGGCGGATATTCTCTTATAGGAACCTGAAAATTCTCACTGACCTTAGATAAATTCATAGGTTTCCTAGCTCTTCTGCAGAGGGTCATGTAAGAGCAATGGTTGATACCTGGTAAAGTCCTCTGGGCCTTGCTAGGAATTGAGATCCCACATTGTTGGTGTAGTGGCCAAAAGAGTTTCTCTCAAGTGGGGAGTGCCCGCTCGCTGACCATCAGGTTCACTGACTGCTTACTGGGCCTCTGTCTGGAAGGGCTACCCTCCTCCGTTGTGAACAGCACCTGGAGAAGTTGTTGGCAAGCATTCCAGGTGGGCTGATGAGTATGGAAGTCATACCAGTACTAGTGTGTGTGGGGGGATGCTTGTAAGGGGTGGGGGTGAGTTTGGGGGGTCGGTGGGGGAGGGAGTGACTCAATAAGGGCCTGTTAGAAGTTTTCTATTTCTGGACCCTAGAAACCTTATAGGGCGGGGGTTGAAAGAAAGGGTTTGAAGCCAGCCCTCCCACTCCCAGAGTTCTCCTGCAAAATGGGATAAAGCCGATTAGGGGAGAGTGATGGGGAGGGGAGGAGAGGGGAGGGGTGGGGGAGTGATGGGGGAGGGGAGGGGTGAGGGAGGGGAGGGGTGGGGGAGGGTGATGGGGAGGGATGGCCTCCACCTATGTGGTTTTGGGAACTTGGACCGTTTGTTTTTCCGGTCCTTCCATGTTTCCTGAAACCTTGGAAACAAGGGCCCTTTCTTTGTGGGAGGGAGTAAGTCTTTTATATTTGCAGGCTTCTTAGTGGCAATGTCAGCCCACACTTGAAGTAACGGGATCAGATCGGGATATCCTGGTTCCCTTTAACCATAACTATGAACTCTTAGTAACAGGGGATGGGAAAACTAGTCTTGCGTGGGTCAATCAGGGACTCCTTCTGCCCCATCACTTTTAAACAAATTGTAGAGTCTCCAAGCTTTTGGGTTGAAACCACATCCTCTTGGTGAATGCCGAGGGCAGGGGTCCTCAAACTACAACCTGTGGGCCACATGCAGACAGCCGAGGACGTTGATCCTTTCTGCCGGGTGTATGTGCCCCATTTATTTTTTTTTTTTGAACTTCAAATCAAGATGTGCAGTGTGCACATGAATTTGTTCGTAATATTTGTTTTTTTAAACTATAGTCTTTCCTTCAAAAGGCCTGAGGGATAGTGAACTGGCCCCCTGGGTAAACAGTTTAAGGACCCCTGCCCTAAGGTATCCTGGACTTAGGGGTTATTAATCTCCCAGCCCTGAAACATCCCTGAACATTCTACCCGTTGTAGGAGGCACCATGGGAATTTGGACCCCGGGTAATTTACAAGCCTTTACTCCAATTGAACCCAAGAAAATTCAAAATGACTTAGGGAGTTACTCTATTTTGGTCACTTTTGACTCATCCTGCACTAGCCCATTATTTCCATTTAACTCTATAACGCGAAGCATGATGTTTTCATAACATTAAAAAATATATATATTAATACATATATATATTTATAACTATGAAAGTCCACAACAAAAAGAAAATTTTTTCCCAAAATTAAAATTGAAGTGTTATAGTGTTAAAAAGAAGGATGGGTCTTATCAGCGGGTCCAAGACCTTAGCATCATAAATGAATCAGTGATCAGACTGCACCTAGTAGTGCCCAAACCTGTGCCCTCCTAGGGGAAAGTGTGAATGCTTTTATCCCTCTTCCTGTACTTCCAATGAACAAACACACATGTCTGGTAATCCTAAGATTATTTTTGTTTCCTGTGACACTCACCTAATTTCAAGGCCACTGCCACCTCACAAGCTTAGCCTTGTCGTAGTCAAACTGTTCACCTTTTAGACCGTTTGTTTTTCTCAGAAGTTATCGGGTGATTAAAGCTTCTGAACCAAGTGTGCCAGGTCCACGACTACCATCTCCTGGACCACCTCAACCTTATCCATCCTGGATAAAGTTGCCCTCAATGGACAACCCCTCCCAGCAGTGTAGGAAGGGTATGGACCCAAAGCCCCACCTCGCCCCTTTTGCCAGCAGGATGCAGCTAGAGATGTCGTCGCCCAGTACCCCCAAAGATTTGGGTCCATATCTCTTCAGGGGGGCAAATGTTAGGTAGCTATACTAGGGACTGGGGCATCCGTTATGCATGCCCATAGGGCCAAGATAATAGCCCAGTTAGGAGAGGCACCCTGTGCATGCTCAGAGGTCCAGATTTCTGGCCATGAAGGGGAGGTCACCTGGGTGGTTCCTGTACCTGGATTGACCAATCTAGGCCATGTAAATTCAATTCAGCCACTGGGGTCGGCCAGACTTGCCCACCACGCCTCCCTACGCTCATAAAACTCTCTTGAGTGCAGACCAGGCTTCTGCATGATTTCTCTCTCACTCAGGAGGGCTCTTTGGAGGCAGCTGTGCTGCACATGAGTGGCTGGTGGATACTGTTCAGATGCATGGCTTTCTGCTTGCAAGGGTTTTTGTCTCAGCTGACTGTAAGGGAGGAGGTAGTACGTCTGGATCACAGAGTATCCATGTCCACAAACGAGGCTGCTCATTCCACAGTCCTGGAAGTGCTTTATGAAAGCCCTCTGCTTTGCAATGTCACTCCTTGTAGATTAGAGTGGGAGGGGCTGGGACCAAGGTATGCTGCCTCTTACTCCCAGTTGCAGGTTTCTGGATGCTGATTGTAGCTCTTACAGCATCAGTTAGTGGGCTTGTTGTCTGCCTCAGGCTTTGTTCACGGAGATCCTCCAGCTAGTTGGTGGTGTGTGCGCATGAGCAGAGGCTTCCTGCCAATCCCCCATGAGTAGTAGAGCTCCCATGGTGTGGACTCCATGAAAGCCTTGCCCCAGGCAGCATGCTTACAAAGGAGGGTGGGCCCTGCAGGACAGAGGACCATTCCCCCTGTGGAATGGCCTCAGAGATCCACCTCCCTCTCTGGCCAGCTGCTGGGGCTGTGGGTCCTAAGCATCATGGCTGACTCAGTAATAGACACAGGGTGAGGCGACTCCAGTAGCTGTTTTGACTGGTCTAATCCAGCCTGAGATCATCCTTGCATGAGCCCTCTGCCAAGATTATTTTTGTTTCTTTTATGATCTTTTCATTAGTGGCTCCTACAACACTAACCACAATCCATAAATACATCATCTGTTTGAAGCCCATCTGTACATTAATTGCCCTCCTTATTCACAAAATATCCACTCTCCACCCAAGCCCCTGGCCTCAGCTCCTCATTTTCCGCCCCTCAATGCCCGCCACCCATCCCTCATCAATCCTTGGAAATGTACTAATTCTTTTGTCATATTTTCACCCACCTTTCTTTTGAGTTCAATGAAGATCCTTGTAATCGGTTCCCACTTTCCATCCTGCCCTTCCTCCACCCTCCCAGTATCTCCACTCATAACACTGGTAAACGGCCCATCCACTCTGGATTCCCCGTGTTTGAAATTCCTATCGGTACTAGAATACCTTCTCTAGTTTGGCCAGATTAGTATGGTAGAACTGGGATCATGATAGTGGGGCAAGAGAAAGCATTAAGAACTAGAGGAAAGTTGTGTTTTTCTTTGCTGTCTCATACCCTGTATTCTTTAATCTCCACTCTGAGATCCTTCTGTAAGGGGATGTCCAGTGCACTGCAAATAGGTTTTGGGTCTATACCCGGCAGTCCCCTCTCATTCTCCATGATAAGATTTTTTTGTTCTCATGATGCCTGTTGCCTTATCCCTTTAAAACTTTGTGATCACACAGGCTGGTATGCTTTCTCCATGTGGGCTCTGTTGCTTCAGAGCCAGATGGCTGTTTCTTTACCCTCAGGCCTTTAAGACCCCACACGCTATATCTTTAGGTAGCTGGACACCATCGGCTTTCTTCACCACATTTGCTTATGCAGCCGCTTTGTGGTCAGTGATTGTGTAGGGAAGGTGAGCATCTTAGAATGCCAATTTAATAGAACAGTGTTATTGCAATGAGGGAGTCCTTCAGCGGAGGCCCTATGTCCATCTGCTACCTTAATACTAAATCTATAAACATATGGACATAGATCTATTTCCCCATGCCCCTTTGTAAATATATGTACATATGTACATGCCTTTATTTAGACGTCTATAACTGGCCCTTGCTTCCCAGCTCACTCTTCTATACTCTTTGATTTTCCTCTTGTGCCCACTGACATGCTCAGTCTTCCTTTGGGTTTCAGTAATTCCTCTTGGTTACATTACCTTTGATCACGCCCTACCAGGCCTCCTACATCCCCCTCACTACCGTTTTCCATCACTTGTTGTACCCTTGTCTCTGGGTTTCTTTACACCACTTCCTTTCCCCCCACCGTGCTCACTCCCATGCCCAATGGAAAGGGCCGGTCACATGTTTACTCCTCCAGATTGTTCATCCAGCCTCTCTTAATTAGACAGACCTGTAAAGGTAATAACATGCACAAAACAAGACTGAGCTAAACCAAGCAGCAAAAAGAAAAAAAAAAAACAAAAATGAAAACAAAACCCAACCCAAATCCAATGACACTAAAAGAAAACAACACTAACCAGAAAGAAAAGTACAAGGACTGTGTGGTGAACTTTAGGAGTGTTTTCCAGTCCAGTCTGTGGGGGCACCGAACCCTGACCACAAAGTCCACCTTTGGCATTCCCCGGGGACTTTGATGCTCCGTTTTCTTACTCTTCCGCTGCACTCTCTTAGTGTCATGCATCGAAGTGGCAGGATCAGTTCGGGCGCAGTTCCCACACTGTGTGTCCAGTGTTGTCCCCTCTAAGGCTATGGGTCTTTGAGGGACGTTTCTCATCGTGGGGCTGCCCATGTGGTCTTCTCTGTGGATTGGCTTCTCTGATTGGGAACATCATCCTCAAGGTGTATTGGGCCAGGATGTGCTCCATTCTCCCCTCCTCCCCCTTGTTCTGCCCTGTGTTCTCTGATCAGATATGTCCCTCTCCGCGAGCTGCAGATCCGGTGCCATCCTGTGAAATACAATCTTTTGGGGCTGCAAGGATGTGGGGGGGTGGGTATCAGCTCAGATCTTTTGAGAGTCCAGGAGATATTGACTGCTCGATGGGCACAGTTCTGTGGGGCACCGTGCTCTTGGTCCAGACGCTGGTTGTGAATATGACTTTGTTGTTAACCAGTTGTGTGTCTCTGGGTCAACTCCCGTGTGTTTTTGAGTGAGTTTTCTAATCTGCAAAGTAAATGTACAGGATTATCCAGACTCCCATGTCAGCAAGTTATCGAGAGGGGTTAATCAGAGACTGTTTCATATAGTGTGTACCTGCGTGCCGCATTCTAGACCTGCGATGGCAATTATGAGCTCAGGATAGAGATGGTGTCCAGCAGGTAACATACGTGGCTCCATATTGAAACAGGAAGCCCACTGTGGAGATTTGGTCCTTCCGTTGATGGCCACCGGCCACCTAGTCTTCTCCTGCTATAAGTGCTTCACTGGCTCAGCAGCTGAGCCAGAAGCCAGTGATATCATAACCAGGTGGCTAACTGGGCCAAAGGGCTGATAGATATTTGTTATTTTGTTGTCTTGGGAAACCCACCTACCCTCCATGCAAACCTTCTGGTGTGAGTTATCTGTGGAAGGAATCATAGGCTCACAGTAATTCACATCTTTCTTCTTGAAAATGTGCCCATATTCCTTTCTGAACCTGACAAGGTGGCCCCTGTGTCCACCAAGAAATTTACTGCCTGGCCTCCTACTTGGAGAGTTAGCCTGGGCTTTTGGCGGCGAAGTGAAACAGAGCCCTGACCCCTTCATTGAGCTTCTTCAAGCATTATTGTCTCTTGCTTGGGTCTTTCTACGTGCAGATGAGGCCCATCCACTCTAGTGGAGGGTCGTGCACCTCTCCTGGGGTTTTCAAGGCACTGATTTTTCCAGTGTCCTTCTTTCCTGCAGTAGGCACATTGGTTCTTCCCCATGGCTTGGCGGTGCCCACAGGTTAGTCTCTCCGTGAGTGGGCCATGCTCTCCTTTTCCTGAGTCTCTGGGGTCTCTCATGGCAATTCCTAGTATTTTAGCTAGCTTCTTTGTCTCTGTCATGCTAGGGTCATCTCTGTTGTTATACACTCAATGAGCCACTTGTACCAAATCGCTAAGATTTTTCCCTTCAAACCCTTCCCACTTCTTTGTCATGTCTGAGGCAGACTGACTGAGTAATAAAGGCAATACTTATTGCCCTCCTGTTTTCAGTGCCTCCGGGCCGTTAGGGGTATAAAGCCCGTAGGCTTCCCTCAGCCACTCTAGAAAGGCAGGCGGATATTCTCTTATAGGAACCTGAAAATTCTCACTGACCTTAGATAAATTCATAGGTTTCCTAGCTCTTCTGCAGAGGGTCATGTAAGAGCAATGGTTGATACCTGGTAAAGTCCTCTGGGCCTTGCTAGGAATTGAGATCCCACATTGTTGGTGTAGTGGCCAAAAGAGTTTCTCTCAAGTGGGGAGTGCCCGCTCGCTGACCATCAGGTTCACTGACTGCTTACTGGGCCTCTGTCTGGAAGGGCTACCCTCCTCCGTTGTGAACAGCACCTGGAGAAGTTGTTGGCAAGCATTCCAGGTGGGCTGATGAGTATGGAAGTCATACCAGTACTAGTGTGTGTGGGGGGCTGCTTGTTAGGGGTGGGGGTGAGTTTGGGGGGCCGGTGGGGGAGGGAGTGACTCAATAAGGGCCTGTTAGAAGTTTTCTATTTCTGGACCCTAGAAACCTTATAGGGCGGGGGTTGAAAGAAAGGGTTTGAAGCCAGCTCTCCCACTCCCAGAGTTCTCCTGCAAAATGGGATAAAGCCGATTAGGGGAGAGTGATGGGGAGGGGAGGGGAGGGGAGGGGTGGGGGAGTGATGGGGGAGGGGAGGGCTGAGGGAGGGGAGGGGTGGGGGAGGGTGATGGGGAGGGATGGCCTCCACCTATGTGGTTTTGGGAACTTGGACCGTTTGTTTTTCCGGTCCTTCCATGTTTCCTGAAACCTTGGAAACCAGGGCCCTTTCTTTGCGGGAGGGAGTAAGTCTTTTATATTTGCAGGCTTCTTAGTGGCAATGTCAGCCCACACTTGAAGTAACGGGATCAGATCGGGATATCCTGGTTCCCTTTAACCATAACTATGAACTCTTAGTAACAGGGGATGGGAAAACTAGTCTTGCGTGGGTCAATCAGGGACTCCTTCTGCCCCATCACTTTTAAACAAATTGTAGAGTCTCCAAGCTTTTGGGTTGAAACCACATCCTCTTGGTGAATGCCGAGAGCAGGGGTCCTCAAACTACAACCTGTGGGCCACATGCAGACAGCCGAGGACGTTGATCCTTTCTGCCAGGTGTATGTGTCCCATTTATTTTTTTTTGAACTTCAAATCAAGATGTGCAGTGTGCACATGAATTTGTTCGTAATATTTGTTTTTTTAAACTATAGTCTTTCCTTCAAAAGGCCTGAGGGATAGTGAACTGGCCCCCTGGGTAAACAGTTTAAGGACCCCTGCCCTAAGGTATCCTGGACTTAGGGGTTATTAATCTCCCAGCCCTGAAACATCCCTGAACATTCTACCCGTTGTAGGAGGCACCATGGGAATTTGGACCCCGGGTAATTTACAAGCCTTTACTCCAATTGAACCCAAGAAAATTCAAAATGGCTTAGGCAGTTACTCTATTTTGGTCACTTTTGACTCGTCCTGCACTAGCCCATTATTTCCATTTAACTCTATAACGCGAAGCATGATGTTTTTATAACATTAAAAATGTATATATTAATACATATATATATATATATTTATAACTATGAAAGTCCACAACAAAAAGAAAATTTTTTCCCAAAATTAAAATTGAAGCGTTATAGGGTTAAAAAGAAGGATGGGTCTTATCAGCGGGTCCAAGACCTTAGCATCATAAATGAATCAGTGATCCGACTGCACCTAGTAGTGCCCAAACCTGTGCCCTCCTAGGGGAAAGTGTGAATGCTTTTATCCCTCTTCCTGTACTTCCAATGAACAAACACACATGTCTGGTAATCCTAAGATTATTTTTGTTTCCTGTGACACTCACCTAATTTCAAGGCCACTGCCACCTCACAAGCTTAGCCTTGTCGTAGTCAAACTGTTCACCTTTTAGACCGTTTGTTTTTCTCAGAAGTTATCGGGTGATTAAAGCTTCTGAACCAAGTGTGCCAGGTCCACGACTACCATCTCCTGGACCACCTCAACCTTATCCATCCTGGATAAAGTTGCCCTCAATGGACAACCCCTCCCAGCAGTGTAGGAAGGGTATGGACCCAAAGCCCATCCTCGCCCCTTTTGCCAGCAGGAAGCAGCTAGAGATGTCGTCGCCCAGTACCCCCAAAGATTTGGGTCCATATCTCTTCAGGGGGGCAAATGTTAGGTAGCTATACTAGGGACTGGGGCATCCGTTATGCATGCCCATAGGGCCAAGATAAGAGCCCAGTTAGGAGAGGCACCCTGTGCATGCTCAGAGGTCCAGATTTCTGGCCATGAAGGGGAGGTCACCTGGGTGGTTCCTGTACCTGGATTGACCAATCTAGGCCATGTAAATTCAATTCAGCCACTGGGGTCGACCAGACTTGCCCACCACGCCTCCCTAACGCTCATAAAACTCTCTTGAGTGCAGACCAGGCTTCTGCATGATTTCTCTCTCACTCAGGAAGGCTCTTTGGAGGCAGCTGTGCTGCACATAAATGGCTGGTGGATACTGTTCAGATGCATGGCTTTCTGCTTGCAAGGGTTTTTGTCTCAGCTGACTGTAAGGGAGGAGGTAGTACGTCTGGATCACAGAGTATCCATGTCCACAAAGGAGGCTGCTCATTCCACAGTCCTGGAAGTGCTTTATGAAAACCCTCTGCTTTGCAATGTCACTCCTTGTAGATTAGAGTGGGAGGGGCTGGGACCAAGGTATGCTGCCTCTTACTCCCAGTTGCAGGTTTCTGGATGCTGATTGTATCTCTTACAGCATCAGTTAGTGGGCTTGTTGTCTGCCTCAGGCTTTGTTCACGGAGATCCTCCAGCTAGTTGGTGGTGTGTGCGCATGAGCAGAGGCTTCCTGCCAATCCCCCATGAGTAGTAGAGCTCCCATGGTGTGGACTCCATGAAAGCCTTGCCCCAGGCAGCATGCTTACAAAGGAGGGTGGGCCCTGCAGGACAGAGGACCATTCCCCCTGTGGAATGGCCTCAGAGATCCACCTCCCTCTCTGGCCAGCTGCTGGGGCTGTGGGTCCTAAGCATCATGGCTGACTCAGTAATAGACACAGGGTGAGGCGACTCCAGTAGCTGTTTTGACTGGTCTAATCCAGCCTGAGATCATCCTTGCATGAGCCCTCTGCCAAGATTATTTTTGTTTCTTTTATGATCTTTTCATTAGTGGCTCCTACAACACTAACCACAATCCATAAATACATCATCTGTTTGAAGCACATCTGTACATTAATTGCCCTCCTTATTCACAAAATATCCACTCTCCACCCAAGCCCCTGGCCTCATCTCCTTATTTTTCCCCCCTCAATGCCCGCCACCCATCCCTCATCAATCCTTGGAAATGTACTAATTCTTTTGTCATATTTTCACCCACCTTTCTTTTGAGGTCAATGAAGATCCTTGTAATCGGTTCCCACTTTCCATCCTGCCCTTCCTCCACCCTCCCAGTATCTCCACTCATAACACTGGCAAAGGGCCCATCCACTCTGGATCCCCCGTGTTTGAAATTCCTATCGGTACTAGAATACCTTCTCTAGTTTGGCCAGATTAGTATGGTAGAACTGGGATCATGATAGTGGGGCAAGAGAAAGCATTAAGAACTAGAGGAAAGTTGTGTTTCATCTTTGCTGTCTCATACCCTGTATTCTTTAATCTCCACTCTGAAATCCTTCTGTAAGGGGATGTCCAGTGCACTGCAAATAGGTTTTGGGTCTATACCCGGCAGTCCCCTCTCATTCTCCATGATAAGATTTTTTTGTTCTCATGATGCCTGTTGCCTTATCCCTTTAAAACTTTGTGATCACACAGGCTGGTATGCTTTCTCCATGTGGGATCTGTTGCTTCAGAGCCAGATGGCTGTTTCTTTACCCTCAGGCCTTTAAGACCCCACACGCTATATCTTTAGGTAGCTGGACACCATCGGCTTTCTTCACCACATTTGCTTATGCAGCCGCTTTGTGGTCAGTGATTGTGTAGGGAAGGTGAGCATCTTAGAATGCCAATTTAATAGAACAGTGTTATTGCAATGAGGGAGTCCTTGAGCGGAGGCCCTATGTCCATCTGCTACCTTAATACTAAATCTATAAACATATGGACATAGATCTATTTCCCCATGCCCCTTTGTAAATATATGTACATATGTACATGCCTTTATTTAGACGTCTATAACTGGCCCTTGCTTCCCAGCTCACTCTTCTATACTCTTTGATTTTCCTCTTGTGCCCACTGACATGCTCAGTCTTCCTTTGGGTTTCAGTAATTCCTCTTGGTTACATTACCTTTGATCACGCCCTACCAGGCCTCCTACATCCCCCTCACTACCGTTTTCCATCACTTGTTGTACCCTTGTCTCTGGGTTTCTTTACACCACTTCCTTTCCCCCCACCGTGCTCACTCCCATGCCCAATGGAAAGGGCCGGTCACATGTTTACTCCTCCAGATTGTTCATCCAGCCTCTCTTAATTAGACAGACCTGTAAAGGTAATAACATGCACAAAACAAGACTGAGCTAAACCAAGCAGCAAAAAGAAAAAAAAACAAACAAAAATGAAAACAAAACCCAACCCAAATCCAATGACACTAAAAGAAAACAACACTAACCAGAAAGAAAAGTACAAGGACTGTGTGGTGAACTTTAGGAGTGTTTTCCAGTCCAGTCTGTGGGGGCACCGAACCCTGACCACAAAGTCCACCTTTGGCATTCCCCGGGGACTTTGATGCTCCGTTTTCTTACTCTTCCGCTGCACTCTCTTAGTGTCATGCATCGAAGTGGCAGGATCAGTTCGGGCGCAGTTCCCACACTGTGTGTCCAGTGTTGTCCCCTCTAAGGCTATGGGTCTTTGAGGGACGTTTCTCATCGTGGGGCTGCCCATGTGGTCTTCTCTGTGGATTGGCTTCTCTGATTGGGAACATCATCCTCAAGGTGTATTGGGCCAGGATGTGCTCCATTCTCCCCTCCTCCCCCTTGTTCTGCCCTGTGTTCTCTGATCAGATATGTCCCTCTCCGCGAGCTGCAGATCCGGTGCCATCCTGTGAAATACAATCTTTTGGGGCTGCAAGGATGTGGGGGGGTGGGTATCAGCTCAGATCTTTTGAGAGTCCAGGAGATATTGACTGCTCGATGGGCACAGTTCTGTGGGGCACCGTGCTCTTGGTCCAGACGCTGGTTGTGAATATGACTTTGTTGTTAACCAGTTGTGTGTCTCTGGGTCAACTCCCGTGTGTTTTTGAGTGAGTTTTCTAATCTGCAAAGTAAATGTACAGGATTATCCAGACTCCCATGTCAGCAAGTTATCGAGAGGGGTTAATCAGAGACTGTTTCATATAGTGTGTACCTGCGTGCCGCATTCTAGACCTGCGATGGCAATTATGAGCTCAGGATAGAGATGGTGTCCAGCAGGTAACATACGTGGCTCCATATTGAAACAGGAAGCCCACTGTGGAGATTTGGTCCTTCCGTTGATGGCCACCGGCCTCCTAGTCTTCTCCTGCTATAAGTGCTTCACTGGCTCAGCAGCTGAGCCAGAAGCCAGTGATATCATAACCAGGTGGCTAACTGGGCCAAAGGGCTGATAGATATTTGTTATTTTGTTGTCTTGGGAAACCCACCTACCCTCCATGCAAACCTTCTGGTGTGAGTTATCTGTGGAAGGAATCATAGGCTCACAGTAATTCACATCTTTCTTCTTGAAAATGTGCCCATATTCCTTTCTGAACCTGACAAGGTGGCCCCTGTGTCCACCAAGAAATTTACTGCCTGGCCTCCTACTTGGAGAGTTAGCCTGGGCTTTTGGTGGCGAAGTGAAACAGAGCCCTGACCCCTTCATTGAGCTTCTTCAAGCATTATTGTCTCTTGCTTGGGTCTTTCTACGTGCAGATGAGGCCCATCCACTCTAGTGGAGGGTCGTGCACCTCTCCTGGGGTTTTCAAGGCACTGATTTTTCCAGTGTCCTTCTTTCCTGCAGTAGGCACATTGGTCCTTCCCCATGGCTTGGCGGTGCCCACAGGTTAGTCTCTCCGTGAGTGGGCCATGCTCTCCTTTTCCTGAGTCTCTGGGGTCTCTCATGGCAATTCCTAGTATTTTAGCTAGCTTCTTTGTCTCTGTCATGCTAGGGTCATCTCTGTTGTTATACACTCAATGAGCCACTTGTACCAAATCGCTAAGATTTTTCCCTTCAAACCCTTCCCACTTCTTTGTCATGTCTGAGGCAGACTGACTGAGTAATAAAGGCAATACTTATTGCCCTCCTGTTTTCAGTGCCTCCGGGCCGTTAGGGGTATAAAGCCCGTAGGCTTCCCTCAGCCACTCTAGAAAGGCAGGCGGATATTCTCTTATAGGAACCTGAAAATTCTCACTGACCTTAGATAAATTCATAGGTTTCCTAGCTCTTCTGCAGAGGGTCATGTAAGAGCAATGGTTGATACCTGGTAAAGTCCTCTGGGCCTTGCTAGGGATTGAGATCCCACATTGTTGGTGTAGTGGCCAAAAGAGTTTCTCTCAAGTGGGGAGTGCCCGCTCGCTGACCATCAGGTTCACTGACTGCTTACTGGGCCTCTGTCTGGAAGGGCTACCCTCCTCCGTTGTGAACAGCACCTGGAGAAGTTGTTGGCAAGCATTCCAGGTGGGCTTATGAGTATGGAAGTCATACCAGTACTAGTGTGTGTGGGGGGCTGCTTGTTAGGGGTGGGGGTGAGTTTGGGGGGCCGGTGGGGGAGGGAGTGACTCAATAAGGGCCTGTTAGAAGTTTTCTATTTCTGGACCCTAGAAACCTTATAGGGCGGGGGTTGAAAGAAAGGGTTTGAAGCCAGCTCTCCCACTCCCAGAGTTCTCCTGCAAAATGGGATAAAGCCGATTAGGGGAGAGTGATGGGGAGGGGAGGGGAGGGGAGGGGTGGGGGAGTGATGGGGGAGGGGAGGGCTGAGGGAGGGGAGGGGTGGGGGAGGGTGATGTGGAGGGATGGCCTCCACCTATGTGGTTTTGGGAACTTGGACCGTTTGTTTTTCCGGTCCTTCCATGTTTCCTGAAACCTTGGAAACAAGGGCCCTTTCTTTGCGGGAGGGAGTAAGTCTTTTATATTTGCAGGCTTCTTAGTGGCAATGTCAGCCCACACTTGAAGTAACGGGATCAGATCGGGATATCCTGGTTCCCTTTAACCATAACTATGAACTCTTAGTAACAGGGGATGGGAAAACTAGTCTTGCGTGGGTCAATCAGGGACTCCTTCTGCCCCATCACTTTTAAACAAATTGTAGAGTCTCCAAGCTTTTGGGTTGAAACCACATCCTCTTGGTGAATGCCGAGAGCAGGGGTCCTCAAACTACAACCTGTGGGCCACATGCAGACAGCCGAGGACGTTGATCCTTTCTGCCGGGTGTATGTGCCCCATTTATTTTTTTTTGAACTTCAAATCAAGATGTGCAGTGTGCACATGAATTTGTTCGTAATATTTGTTTTTTTAAACTATAGTCTTTCCTTCAAAAGGCCTGAGGGATAGTGAACTGGCCCCCTGGGTAAACAGTTTAAAGACCCCTGCCCTAAGGTATCCTGGACTTAGGGGTTATTAATCTCCCAGCCCTGAAACATCCCTGAACATTCTACCCGTTGTAGGAGGCACCATGGGAATTTGGACCCCGGGTAATTTACAAGCCTTTACTCCAATTGAACCCAAGAAAATTCAAAATGGCTTAGGCAGTTACTCTATTTTGGTCACTTTTGACTCGTCCTGCACTAGCCCATTATTTCCATTTAACTCTATAACGCGAAGCATGATGTTTTCATAACATTAAAAATGTATATATTAATACATATATATATATATATATTTATAACTATGAAAGTCCACAACAAAAAGAAAATTTTTTCCCAAAATTAAAATTGAAGCGTTATAGGGTTAAAAAGAAGGATGGGTCTTATCAGCGGGTCCAAGACCTTAGCATCATAAATGAATCAGTGATCCGACTGCACCTAGTAGTGCCCAAACCTGTGCCCTCCTAGGGGAAAGTGTGAATGCTTTTATCCCTCTTCCTGTACTTCCAATGAACAAACACACATGTCTGGTAATCCTAAGATTATTTTTGTTTCCTGTGACACTCACCTAATTTCAAGGCCACTGCCACCTCACAAGCTTAGCCTTGTCGTAGTCAAACTGTTCACCTTTTAGACCGTTTGTTTTTCTCAGAAGTTATCGGGTGATTAAAGCTTCTGAACCAAGTGTGCCAGGTCCACGACTACCATCTCCTGGACCACCTCAACCTTATCCATCCTGGATAAAGTTGCCCTCAATGGACAACCCCTCCCAGCAGTGTAGGAAGGGTATGGACCCAAAGCCCATCCTCGCCCCTTTTGCCAGCAGGAAGCAGCTAGAGATGTCGTCGCCCAGTACCCCCAAAGATTTGGGTCCATATCTCTTCAGGGGGGCAAATGTTAGGTAGCTATACTAGGGACTGGGGCATCCGTTATGCATGCCCATAGGGCCAAGATAAGAGCCCAGTTAGGAGAGGCACCCTGTGCATGCTCAGAGGTCCAGATTTCTGGCCATGAAGGGGAGGTCACCTGGGTGGTTCCTGTACCTGGATTGACCAATCTAGGCAATGTAAATTCAATTCAGCCACTGGGGTCGACCAGACTTGCCCACCACGCCTCCCTAACGCTCATAAAACTCTCTTGAGTGCAGACCAGGCTTCTGCATGATTTCTCTCTCACTCAGGAAGGCTCTTTGGAGGCAGCTGTGCTGCACATAAATGGCTGGTGGATACTGTTCAGATGCATGGCTTTCTGCTTGCAAGGGTTTTTGTCTCAGCTGACTGTAAGGGAGGAGGTAGTACGTCTGGATCACAGAGTATCCATGTCCACAAACGAGGCTGCTCATTCCACAGTCCTGGAAGTGCTTTATGAAAACCCTCTGCTTTGCAATGTCACTCCTTGTAGATTAGAGTGGGAGGGGCTGGGACCAAGGTATGCTGCCTCTTACTCCCAGTTGCAGGTTTCTGGATGCTGATTGTATCTCTTACAGCATCAGTTAGTGGGCTTGTTGTCTGCCTCAGGCTTTGTTCACGGAGATCCTCCAGCTAGTTGTTGGTGTGTGCGCATGAGCAGAGGCTTCCTGCCAATCCCCCATGAGTAGTAGAGCTCCCATGGTGTGGACTCCATGAAAGCCTTGCCCCAGGCAGCATGCTTACAAAGGAGGGTGGGCCCTGCAGGACAGAGGACCATTCCCCCTGTGGAATGGCCTCAGAGATCCACCTCCCTCTCTGGCCAGCTGCTGGGGCTGTGGGTCCTAAGCATCATGGCTGACTCAGTAATAGACACAGGGTGAGGCGACTCCAGTAGCTGTTTTGACTGGTCTAATCCAGCCTGAGATCATCCTTGCATGAGCCCTCTGCCAAGATTATTTTTGTTTCTTTTATGATCTTTTCATTAGTGGCTCCTACAACACTAACCACCATCCATAAATACATCATCTGTTTGAAGCCCATCTGTACATTAATTGCCCTCCTTATTCACAAAATATCCACTCTCCACCCAAGCCCCTGGCCTCATCTCCTTATTTTTCCCCCCTCAATGCCCGCCACCCATCCCTCATCAATCCTTGGAAATGTACTAATTCTTTTGTCATATTTTCACCCACCTTTCTTTTGAGGTCAATGAAGATCCTTGTAATCGGTTCCCACTTTCCATCCTGCCCTTCCTCCACCCTCCCAGTATCTCCACTCATAACACTGGTAAAGGGCCCATCCACTCTGGATCCCCCGTGTTTGAAATTCCTATCGGTACTAGAATACCTTCTCTAGTTTGGCCAGATTAGTATGGTAGAACTGGGATCATGATAGTGGGGCAAGAGAAAGCATTAAGAACTAGAGGAAAGTTGTGTTTCATCTTTGCTGTCTCATACCCTGTATTCTTTAATCTCCACTCTGAGATCCTTCTGTAAGGGGATGTCCAGTGCACTGCAAATAGGTTTTGGGTCTATACCCGGCAGTCCCCTCTCATTCTCCATGATAAGATTTTTTTGTTCTCATGATGCCTGTTGCCTTATCCCTTTAAAACTTTGTGATCACACAGGCTGGTATGCTTTCTCCATGTGGGATCTGTTGCTTCAGAGCCAGATGGCTGTTTCTTTACCCTCAGGCCTTTAAGACCCCACACGCTATATCTTTAGGTAGCTGGACACCATCGGCTTTCTTCACCACATTTGCTTATGCAGCCGCTTTGTGGTCAGTGATTGTGTAGGGAAGGTGAGCATCTTAGAATGCCAATTTAATAGAACAGTGTTATTGCAATGAGGGAGTCCTTGAGCGGAGGCCCTATGTCCATCTGCTACCTTAATACTAAATCTATAAACATATGGACATAGATCTATTTCCCCATGCCCCTTTGTAAATATATGTACATATGTACATGCCTTTATTTAGACGTCTATAACTGGCCCTTGCTTCCCAGCTCACTCTTCTATACTCTTTGATTTTCCTCTTGTGCCCACTGACATGCTCAGTCTTCCTTTGGGTTTCAGTAATTCCTCTTGGTTACATTACCTTTGATCACGCCCTACCAGGCCTCCTACATCCCCCTCACTACCGTTTTCCATCACTTGTTGTACCCTTGTCTCTGGGTTTCTTTACACCACTTCCTTTCCCCCCACCGTGCTCACTCCCATGCCCAATGGAAAGGGCCGGTCACATGTTTACTCCTCCAGATTGTTCATCCAGCCTCTCTTAATTAGACAGACCTGTAAAGGTAATAACATGCACAAAACAAGACTGAGCTAAACCAAGCAGCAAAAAGAAAAAAAAACAAACAAAAATGAAAACAAAACCCAACCCAAATCCAATGACACTAAAAGAAAACAACACTAACCAGAAAGAAAAGTACAAGGACTGTGTGGTGAACTTTAGGAGTGTTTTCCAGTCCAGTCTGTGGGGGCACCGAACCCTGACCACAAAGTCCACCTTTGGCATTCCCCGGGGACTTTGATGCTCCGTTTTCTTACTCTTCCGCTGCACTCTCTTAGTGTCATGCATCGAAGTGGCAGGATCAGTTCGGGCGCAGTTCCCACACTGTGTGTCCAGTGTTGTCCCCTCTAAGGCTATGGGTCTTTGAGGGACGTTTCTCATCGTGGGGCTGCCCATGTGGTCTTCTCTGTGGATTGGCTTCTCTGATTGGGAACATCATCCTCAAGGTGTATTGGGCCAGGATGTGCTCCATTCTCCCCTCCTCCCCCTTGTTCTGCCCTGTGTTCTCTGATCAGATATGTCCCTCTCCGCGAGCTGCAGATCCGGTGCCATCCTGTGAAATACAATCTTTTGGGGCTGCAAGGATGTGGGGGGGTGGGTATCAGCTCAGATCTTTTGAGAGTCCAGGAGATATTGACTGCTCGATGGGCACAGTTCTGTGGGGCACCGTGCTCTTGGTCCAGACGCTGGTTGTGAATATGACTTTGTTGTTAACCAGTTGTGTGTCTCTGGGTCAACTCCCGTGTGTTTTTGAGTGAGTTTTCTAATCTGCAAAGTAAATGTACAGGATTATCCAGACTCCCATGTCAGCAAGTTATCGAGAGGGGTTAATCAGAGACTGTTTCATATAGTGTGTACCTGCGTGCCGCATTCTAGACCTGCGATGGCAATTATGAGCTCAGGATAGAGATGGTGTCCAGCAGGTAACATACGTGGCTCCATATTGAAACAGGAAGCCCACTGTGGAGATTTGGTCCTTCCGTTGATGGCCACCGGCCACCTAGTCTTCTCCTGCTATAAGTGCTTCACTGGCTCAGCAGCTGAGCCAGAAGCCAGTGATATCATAACCAGGTGGCTAACTGGGCCAAAGGGCTGATAGATATTTGTTATTTTGTTGTCTTGGGAAACCCACCTACCCTCCATGCAAACCTTCTGGTGTGAGTTATCTGTGGAAGGAATCATAGGCTCACAGTAATTCACATCTTTCTTCTTGAAAATGTGCCCATATTCCTTTCTGAACCTGACAAGGTGGCCCCTGTGTCCACCAAGAAATTTACTGCCTGGCCTCCTACTTGGAGAGTTAGCCTGGGCTTTTGGCGGCGAAGTGAAACAGAGCCCTGACCCCTTCATTGAGCTTCTTCAAGCATTATTGTCTCTTGCTTGGGTCTTTCTACGTGCAGATGAGGCCCATCCACTCTAGTGGAGGGTCGTGCACCTCTCCTGGGGTTTTCAAGGCACTGATTTTTCCAGTGTCCTTCTTTCCTGCAGTAGGCACATTGGTCCTTCCCCATGGCTTGGCGGTGCCCACAGGTTAGTCTCTCCGTGAGTGGGCCATGCTCTCCTTTTCCTGAGTCTCTGGGGTATCTCATGGCAATTACGATTATTTTAGCTAGCTTCTTTGTCTCTGTCGTGCTAGGGTCATCTCTGTTGTTATACACTCAATGAGCCACTTGTACCAAATCGCTAAGATTTTTCCCTTCAAACCCTTCCCACTTCTTTGTCATGTCTGAGGCAGACTGACTGAGTAATAAAGGCAATACTTATTGCCCTCCTGTTTTCAGTGCCTCCGGGCCGTTAGGGGTATAAAGCCCGTAGGCTTCCCTCAGCCACTCTAGAAAGGCAGGCGGATATTCTCTTATAGGAACCTGAAAATTCTCACTGACCTTAGATAAATTCATAGGTTTCCTAGCTCTTCTGCAGAGGGTCATGTAAGAGCAATGGTTGATACCTGGTAAAGTCCTCTGGGCCTTGCTAGGAATTGAGATCCCACATTGTTGGTGTAGTGGCCAAAAGAGTTTCTCTCAAGTGGGGAGTGCCCGCTCGCTGACCATCAGGTTCACTGACTGCTTACTGGGCCTCTGTCTGGAAGGGCTACCCTCCTCCGTTGTGAACAGCACCTGGAGAAGTTGTTGGCAAGCATTCCAGGTGGGCTGATGAGTATGGAAGTCATACCAGTACTAGTGTGTGTGGGGGGCTGCTTGTTAGGGGTGGGGGTGAGTTTGGGGGGCCGGTGGGGGAGGGAGTGACTCAATAAGGGCCTGTTAGAAGTTTTCTATTTCTGGACCCTAGAAACCTTATAGGGCGGGGGTTGAAAGAAAGGGTTTGAAGCCAGCTCTCCCACTCCCAGAGTTCTCCTGCAAAATGGGATAAAGCCGATTAGGGGAGAGTGATGGGGAGGGGAGGGGAGGGGAGGGGTGGGGGAGTGATGGGGGAGGGGAGGGCTGAGGGAGGGGAGGGGTGGGGGAGGGTGATGTGGAGGGATGGCCTCCACCTATGTGGTTTTGGGAACTTGGACCGTTTGTTTTTCCGGTCCTTCCATGTTTCCTGAAACCTTGGAAACAAGGGCCCTTTCTTTGCGGGAGGGAGTAAGTCTTTTATATTTGCAGGCTTCTTAGTGGCAATGTCAGCCCACACTTGAAGTAACGGGATCAGATCGGGATATCCTGGTTCCCTTTAACCATAACTATGAACTCTTAGTAACAGGGGATGGGAAAACTAGTCTTGCGTGGGTCAATCAGGGACTCCTTCTGCCCCATCACTTTTAAACAAATTGTAGAGTCTCCAAGCTTTTGGGTTGAAACCACATCCTCTTGGTGAATGCCGAGAGCAGGGGTCCTCAAACTACAACCTGTGGGCCACATGCAGACAGCCGAGGACGTTGATCCTTTCTGCCGGGTGTATGTGCCCCATTTATTTTTTTTTGAACTTCAAATCAAGATGTGCAGTGTGCACATGAAATTGTTCGTAATATTTGTTTTTTTAAACTATAGTCTTTCCTTCAAAAGGCCTGAGGGATAGTGAACTGGCCCCCTGGGTAAACAGTTTAAAGACCCCTGCCCTAAGGTATCCTGGACTTAGGGGTTATTAATCTCCCAGCCCTGAAACATCCCTGAACATTCTACCCGTTGTAGGAGGCACCATGGGAATTTGGACCCCGGGTAATTTACAAGCCTTTACTCCAATTGAACCCAAGAAAATTCAAAATGGCTTAGGCAGTTACTCTATTTTGGTCACTTTTGACTCGTCCTGCACTAGCCCATTATTTCCATTTAACTCTATAACGCGAAGCATGATGTTTTCATAACATTAAAAATGTATATATTAATACATATATATATATATATATTTATAACTATGAAAGTCCACAACAAAAAGAAAATTTTTTCCCAAAATTAAAATTGAAGCGTTATAGGGTTAAAAAGAAGGATGGGTCTTATCAGCGGGTCCAAGACCTTAGCATCATAAATGAATCAGTGATCCGACTGCACCTAGTAGTGCCCAAACCTGTGCCCTCCTAGGGGAAAGTGTGAATGCTTTTATCCCTCTTCCTGTACTTCCAATGAACAAACACACATGTCTGGTAATCCTAAGATTATTTTTGTTTCCTGTGACACTCACCTAATTTCAAGGCCACTGCCACCTCACAAGCTTAGCCTTGTCGTAGTCAAACTGTTCACCTTTTAGACCGTTTGTTTTTCTCAGAAGTTATCGGGTGATTAAAGCTTCTGAACCAAGTGTGCCAGGTCCACGACTACCATCTCCTGGACCACCTCAACCTTATCCATCCTGGATAAAGTTGCCCTCAATGGACAACCCCTCCCAGCAGTGTAGGAAGGGTATGGACCCAAAGCCCATCCTCGCCCCTTTTGCCAGCAGGAAGCAGCTAGAGATGTCGTCGCCCAGTACCCCCAAAGATTTGGGTCCATATCTCTTCAGGGGGGCAAATGTTAGGTAGCTATACTAGGGACTGGGGCATCCGTTATGCATGCCCATAGGGCCAAGATAAGAGCCCAGTTAGGAGAGGCACCCTGTGCATGCTCAGAGGTCCAGATTTCTGGCCATGAAGGGGAGGTCACCTGGGTGGTTCCTGTACCTGGATTGACCAATCTAGGCAATGTAAATTCAATTCAGCCACTGGGGTCGACCAGACTTGCCCACCACGCCTCCCTAAGGCTCATAAAACTCTCTTGAGTGCAGACCAGGCTTCTGCATGATTTCTCTCTCACTCAGGAAGGCTCTTTGGAGGCAGCTGTGCTGCACATAAATGGCTGGTGGATACTGTTCAGATGCATGGCTTTCTGCTTGCAAGGGTTTTTGTCTCAGCTGACTGTAAGGGAGGAGGTAGTACGTCTGGATCACAGAGTATCCATGTCCACAAACGAGGCTGCTCATTCCACAGTCCTGGAAGTGCTTTATGAAAACCCTCTGCTTTGCAATGTCACTCCTTGTAGATTAGAGTGGGAGGGGCTGGGACCAAGGTATGCTGCCTCTTACTCCCAGTTGCAGGTTTCTGGATGCTGATTGTATCTCTTACAGCATCAGTTAGTGGGCTTGTTGTCTGCCTCAGGCTTTGTTCACGGAGATCCTCCAGCTAGTTGTTGGTGTGTGCGCATGAGCAGAGGCTTCCTGCCAATCCCCCATGAGTAGTAGAGCTCCCATGGTGTGGACTCCATGAAAGCCTTGCCCCAGGCAGCATGCTTACAAAGGAGGGTGGGCCCTGCAGGACAGAGGACCATTCCCCCTGTGGAATGGCCTCAGAGATCCACCTCCCTCTCTGGCCAGCTGCTGGGGCTGTGGGTCCTAAGCATCATGGCTGACTCAGTAATAGACACAGGGTGAGGCGACTCCAGTAGCTGTTTTGACTGGTCTAATCCAGCCTGAGATCATCCTTGCATGAGCCCTCTGCCAAGATTATTTTTGTTTCTTTTATGATCTTTTCATTAGTGGCTCCTACAACACTAACCACCATCCATAAATACATCATCTGTTTGAAGCCCATCTGTACATTAATTGCCCTCCTTATTCACAAAATATCCACTCTCCACCCAAGCCCCTGGCCTCATCTCCTTATTTTTCCCCCCTCAATGCCCGCCACCCATCCCTCATCAATCCTTGGAAATGTACTAATTCTTTTGTCATATTTTCACCCACCTTTCTTTTGAGGTCAATGAAGATCCTTGTAATCGGTTCCCACTTTCCATCCTGCCCTTCCTCCACCCTCCCAGTATCTCCACTCATAACACTGGTAAAGGGCCCATCCACTCTGGATCCCCCGTGTTTGAAATTCCTATCGGTACTAGAATACCTTCTCTAGTTTGGCCAGATTAGTATGGTAGAACTGGGATCATGATAGTGGGGCAAGAGAAAGCATTAAGAACTAGAGGAAAGTTGTGTTTCATCTTTGCTGTCTCATACCCTGTATTCTTTAATCTCCACTCTGAGATCCTTCTGTAAGGGGATGTCCAGTGCACTGCAAATAGGTTTTGGGTCTATACCCGGCAGTCCCCTCTCATTCTCCATGATAAGATTTTTTTGTTCTCATGATGCCTGTTGCCTTATCCCTTTAAAACTTTGTGATCACACAGGCTGGTATGCTTTCTCCATGTGGGATCTGTTGCTTCAGAGCCAGATGGCTGTTTCTTTACCCTCAGGCCTTTAAGACCCCACACGCTATATCTTTAGGTAGCTGGACACCATCGGCTTTCTTCACCACATTTGCTTATGCAGCCGCTTTGTGGTCAGTGATTGTGTAGGGAAGGTGAGCATCTTAGAATGCCAATTTAATAGAACAGTGTTATTGCAATGAGGGAGTCCTTGAGCGGAGGCCCTATGTCCATCTGCTACCTTAATACTAAATCTATAAACATATGGACATAGATCTATTTCCCCATGCCCCTTTGTAAATATATGTACATATGTACATGCCTTTATTTAGACGTCTATAACTGGCCCTTGCTTCCCAGCTCACTCTTCTATACTCTTTGATTTTCCTCTTGTGCCCACTGACATGCTCAGTCTTCCTTTGGGTTTCAGTAATTCCTCTTGGTTACATTACCTTTGATCACGCCCTACCAGGCCTCCTACATCCCCCTCACTACCGTTTTCCATCACTTGTTGTACCCTTGTCTCTGGGTTTCTTTACACCACTTCCTTTCCCCCCACCGTGCTCACTCCCATGCCCAATGGAAAGGGCCGGTCACATGTTTACTCCTCCAGATTGTTCATCCAGCCTCTCTTAATTAGACAGACCTGTAAAGGTAATAACATGCACAAAACAAGACTGAGCTAAACCAAGCAGCAAAAAGAAAAAAAAACAAACAAAAATGAAAACAAAACCCAACCCAAATCCAATGACACTAAAAGAAAACAACACTAACCAGAAAGAAAAGTACAAGGACTGTGTGGTGAACTTTAGGAGTGTTTTCCAGTCCAGTCTGTGGGGGCACCGAACCCTGACCACAAAGTCCACCTTTGGCATTCCCCGGGGACTTTGATGCTCCGTTTTCTTACTCTTCCGCTGCACTCTCTTAGTGTCATGCATCGAAGTGGCAGGATCAGTTCGGGCGCAGTTCCCACACTGTGTGTCCAGTGTTGTCCCCTCTAAGGCTATGGGTCTTTGAGGGACGTTTCTCATCGTGGGGCTGCCCATGTGGTCTTCTCTGTGGATTGGCTTCTCTGATTGGGAACATCATCCTCAAGGTGTATTGGGCCAGGATGTGCTCCATTCTCCCCTCCTCCCCCTTGTTCTGCCCTGTGTTCTCTGATCAGATATGTCCCTCTCCGCGAGCTGCAGATCCGGTGCCATCCTGTGAAATACAATCTTTTGGGGCTGCAAGGATGTGGGGGGGTGGGTATCAGCTCAGATCTTTTGAGAGTCCAGGAGATATTGACTGCTCGATGGGCACAGTTCTGTGGGGCACCGTGCTCTTGGTCCAGACGCTGGTTGTGAATATGACTTTGTTGTTAACCAGTTGTGTGTCTCTGGGTCAACTCCCGTGTGTTTTTGAGTGAGTTTTCTAATCTGCAAAGTAAATGTACAGGATTATCCAGACTCCCATGTCAGCAAGTTATCGAGAGGGGTTAATCAGAGACTGTTTCATATAGTGTGTACCTGCGTGCCGCATTCTAGACCTGCGATGGCAATTATGAGCTCAGGATAGAGATGGTGTCCAGCAGGTAACATACGTGGCTCCATATTGAAACAGGAAGCCCACTGTGGAGATTTGGTCCTTCCGTTGATGGCCACCGGCCACCTAGTCTTCTCCTGCTATAAGTGCTTCACTGGCTCAGCAGCTGAGCCAGAAGCCAGTGATATCATAACCAGGTGGCTAACTGGGCCAAAGGGCTGATAGATATTTGTTATTTTGTTGTCTTGGGAAACCCACCTACCCTCCATGCAAACCTTCTGGTGTGAGTTATCTGTGGAAGGAATCATAGGCTCACAGTAATTCACATCTTTCTTCTTGAAAATGTGCCCATATTCCTTTCTGAACCTGACAAGGTGGCCCCTGTGTCCACCAAGAAATTTACTGCCTGGCCTCCTACTTGGAGAGTTAGCCTGGGCTTTTGGCGGCGAAGTGAAACAGAGCCCTGACCCCTTCATTGAGCTTCTTCAAGCATTATTGTCTCTTGCTTGGGTCTTTCTACGTGCAGATGAGGCCCATCCACTCTAGTGGAGGGTCGTGCACCTCTCCTGGGGTTTTCAAGGCACTGATTTTTCCAGTGTCCTTCTTTCCTGCAGTAGGCACATTGGTCCTTCCCCATGGCTTGGCGGTGCCCACAGGTTAGTCTCTCCGTGAGTGGGCCATGCTCTCCTTTTCCTGAGTCTCTGGGGTATCTCATGGCAATTACGATTATTTTAGCTAGCTTCTTTGTCTCTGTCGTGCTAGGGTCATCTCTGTTGTTATACACTCAATGAGCCACTTGTACCAAATCGCTAAGATTTTTCCCTTCAAACCCTTCCCACTTCTTTGTCATGTCTGAGGCAGACTGACTGAGTAATAAAGGCAATACTTATTGCCCTCCTGTTTTCAGTGCCTCCGGGCCGTTAGGGGTATAAAGCCCGTAGGCTTCCCTCAGCCACTCTAGAAAGGCAGGCGGATATTCTCTTATAGGAACCTGAAAATTCTCACTGACCTTAGATAAATTCATAGGTTTCCTAGCTCTTCTGCAGAGGGTCATGTAAGAGCAATGGTTGATACCTGGTAAAGTCCTCTGGGCCTTGCTAGGAATTGAGATCCCACATTGTTGGTGTAGTGGCCAAAAGAGTTTCTCTCAAGTGGGGAGTGCCCGCTCGCTGACCATCAGGTTCACTGACTGCTTACTGGGCCTCTGTCTGGAAGGGCTACCCTCCTCCGTTGTGAACAGCACCTGGAGAAGTTGTTGGCAAGCATTCCAGGTGGGCTGATGAGTATGGAAGTCATACCAGTACTAGTGTGTGTGGGGGGCTGCTTGTTAGGGGTGGGGGTGAGTTTGGGGGGCCGGTGGGGGAGGGAGTGACTCAATAAGGGCCTGTTAGAAGTTTTCTATTTCTGGACCCTAGAAACCTTATAGGGCGGGGGTTGAAAGAAAGGGTTTGAAGCCAGCTCTCCCACTCCCAGAGTTCTCCTGCAAAATGGGATAAAGCCGATTAGGGGAGAGTGATGGGGAGGGGAGGGGAGGGGAGGGGTGGGGGAGTGATGGGGGAGGGGAGGGGTGAGGGAGGGGAGGGGTGGGGGAGGGTGATGGGGAGGGATGGCCTCCACCTATGTGGTTTTGGGAACTTGGACCGTTTGTTTTTCCGGTCCTTCCATGTTTCCTGAAACCTTGGAAACAAGGGCCCTTTCTTTGCGGGAGGGAGTAAGTCTTTTATATTTGCAGGCTTCTTAGTGGCAATGTCAGCCCACACTTGAAGTAACGGGATCAGATCGGGATATCCTGGTTCCCTTTAACCATAACTATGAACTCTTAGTAACAGGGGATTGGAAAACTAGTCTTGCGTGGGTCAATCAGGGACTCCTTCTGCCCCATCACTTTTAAACAAATTGTAGAGTCTCCAAGCTTTTGGGTTGAAACCACATCCTCTTGGTGAATGCCGAGAGCAGGGGTCCTCAAACTACAACCTGTGGGCCACATGCAGACAGCCGAGGACGTTGATCCTTTCTGCCGGGTGTATGTGCCCCATTTATTTTTTTTTGAACTTCAAATCAAGATGTGCAGTGTGCACATGAATTTGTTCGTAATATTTGTTTTTTTAAACTATAGTCTTTCCTTCAAAAGGCCTGAGGGATAGTGAACTGGCCCCCTGGGTAAACAGTTTAAGGACCCCTGCCCTAAGGTATCCTGGACTTAGGGGTTATTAATCTCCCAGCCCTGAAACATCCCTGAACATTCTACCCGTTGTAGGAGGCACCATGGGAATTTGGACCCCGGGTAATTTACAAGCCTTTACTCCAATTGAACCTAAGAAAATTCAAAATGACTTAGGCAGTTACTCTATTTTGGTCACTTTTGACTCGTCCTGCACTAGCCCATTATTTCCATTTAACTCTATAACGCGAAGCATGATGTTTTCATAACATTAAAAATGTATATATTAATACATATATATATATATATTTATAACTATGAAAGTCCACAACAAAAAGAAAATTTTTTCCCAAAATTAAAATTGAAGCGTTATAGGGTTAAAAAGAAGGATGGGTCTTATCAGCGGGTCCAAGACCTTAGCATCATAAATGAATCAGTGATCCGACTGCACCTAGTAGTGCCCAAACCTGTGCCCTCCTAGGGGAAAGTGTGAATGCTTTTATCCCTCTTCCTGTACTTCCAATGAACAAACACACATGTCTGGTAATCCTAAGATTATTTTTGTTTCCTGTGACACTCACCTAATTTCAAGGCCACTGCCACCTCACAAGCTTAGCCTTGTCGTAGTCAAACTGTTCACCTTTTAGACCGTTTGTTTTTCTCAGAAGTTATCGGGTGATTAAAGCTTCTGAACCAAGTGTGCCAGGTCCACGACTACCATCTCCTGGACCACCTCAACCTTATCCATCCTGGATAAAGTTGCCCTCAATGGACAACCCCTCCCAGCAGTGTAGGAAGGGTATGGACCCAAAGCCCCACCTCGCCCCTTTTGCCAGCAGGAAGCAGCTAGAGATGTCGTCGCCCAGTACCCCCAAAGATTTGGGTCCATATCTCTTCAGGGGGGCAAATGTTAGGTAGCTATACTAGGGACTGGGGCATCCGTTATGCATGCCCATAAGGCCAAGATAAGAGCCCAGTTAGGAGAGGCACCCTGTGCATGCTCAGAGGTCCAGATTTCTGGCCATGAAGGGGAGGTCACCTGGGTGGTTCCTGTACCTGGATTGACCAATCTAGGCCATGTAAATTCAATTCAGCCACTGGGGTCGGCCAGACTTGCCCACCACGCCTCCCTAATGCTCATAAAACTCTCTTGAGTGCAGACCAGGCTTCTGCATGATTTCTCTCTCACTCAGGAAGGCTCTTTGGAGGCAGCTGTGCTGCACATGAGTGGCTGGTGGATACTGTTCAGATGCATGGCTTTCTGCTTGCAAGGGTTTTTGTCTCAGCTGACTGTAAGGGAGGAGGTAGTACGTCTGGATCACAGAGTATCCATGTCCACAAACGAGGCTGCTCATTCCACAGTCCTGGAAGTGCTTTATGAAAACCCTCTGCTTTGCAATGTCACTCCTTGTAGATTAGAGTGGGAGGGGCTGGGACCAAGGTATGCTGCCTCTTACTCCCAGTTGCAGGTTTCTGGATGCTGATTGTAGCTCTTACAGCATCAGTTAGTGGGCTTGTTGTCTGCCTCAGGCTTTGTTCACGGAGATCCTCCAGCTAGTTGGTGGTGTGTGCGCATGAGCAGAGGCTTCCTGCCAATCCCCCATGATTAGTAGAGCTCCCATGGTGTGGACTCCATGAAAGCCTTGCCCCAGGCAGCATGCTTACAAAGGAGGGTGGGCCCTGCAGGACAGAAGACCATTCCCCCTGTGGAATGGCCTCAGAGATCCACCTCCCTCTCTGGCCAGCTGCTGGGGCTGTGGGTCCTAAGCATCATGGCTGACTCAGTAATAGACACAGGGTGAGGCGACTCCAGTAGCTGTTTTGACTGGTCTAATCCAGCCTGAGATCATCCTTGCATGAGCCCTCTGCCAAGATTATTTTTGTTTCTTTTATGATCTTTTCATTAGTGGCTCCTACAACACTAACCACAATCCATAAATACATCATGTGTTTGAAGCACATCTGTACATTAATTTCCCTCCTTATTCACAAAATATCCACTCTCCACCCAAGCCCCTGGCCTCAGCTCCTCATTTTTCCCCCCTCAATGCCCGCCACCCATCCCTCATCAATCCTTGGAAATGTACTAATTCTTTTGTCATATTTTCACCCACCTTTCTTTTGAGGTCAATGAAGATCCTTGTAATCGGTTCCCACTTTCCATCCTGCCCTTCCTCCACCGTCCCAGTATCTCCACTCATAACACTGGTAAAGGGCCCATCCACTCTGGATCCCCGTGTTTGAAATTCCTATCGGTACTAGAATACCTTCTCTAGTTTGGCCAGATTAGTATGGTAGAACTGGGATCATGATAGTGGGGCAAGAGAAAGCATTAAGAACTAGAGGAAAGTTGTGTTTCATCTTTGCTGTCTCATACCCTGTATTCTTTAATCTCCACTCTGAGATCCTTCTGTAAGGGGATGTCCAGTGCACTGCAAATAGGTTTTGGGTCTATACCCGGCAGTCCCCTCTCATTCTCCATGATAAGATTTTTTTGTTCTCATGATGCCTGTTGCCTTATCCCTTTAAAACTTTGTGATCACACAGGCTGGTATGCTTTCTCCATGTGGGATCTGTTGCTTCAGAGCCAGATGGCTGTTTCTTTACCCTCAGGCCTTTAAGACCCCACACGCTATATCTTTAGGTAGCTGGACACCATCGGCTTTCTTCACCACATTTGCTTATGCAGCCGCTTTGTGGTCAGTGATTGTGTAGGGAAGGTGAGCATCTTAGAATGCCAATTTAATAGAACAGTGTTATTGCAATGAGGGAGTCCTTGAGCGGAGGCCCTATGTCCATCTGCTACCTTAATACTAAATCTATAAACATATGGACATAGATCTATTTCCCCATGCCCCTTTGTAAATATATGTACATATGTACATGCCTTTATTTAGACGTCTATAACTGGCCCTTGCTTCCCAGCTCACTCTTCTATACTCTTTGATTTTCCTCTTGTGCCCACTGACATGCTCAGTCTTCCTTTGGGTTTCAGTAATTCCTCTTGGTTACATTACCTTTGATCACGCCCTACCAGGCCTCCTACATCCCCCTCACTACCGTTTTCCATCACTTGTTGTACCCTTGTCTCTGGGTTTCTTTACACCACTTCCTTTCCCCCCACCGTGCTCACTCCCATGCCCAATGGAAAGGGCCGGTCACATGTTTACTCCTCCAGATTGTTCATCCAGCCTCTCTTAATTAGACAGACCTGTAAAGGTAATAACATGCACAAAACAAGACTGAGCTAAACCAAGCAGCAAAAAGAAAAAAAAACAAACAAAAATGAAAACAAAACCCAACCCAAATCCAATGACACTAAAAGAAAACAACACTAACCAGAAAGAAAAGTACAAGGACTGTGTGGTGAACTTTAGGAGTGTTTTCCAGTCCAGTCTGTGGGGGCACCGAACCCTGACCACAAAGTCCACCTTTGGCATTCCCCGGGGACTTTGATGCTCCGTTTTCTTACTCTTCCGCTGCACTCTCTTAGTGTCATGCATCGAAGTGGCAGGATCAGTTCGGGCGCAGTTCCCACACTGTGTGTCCAGTGTTGTCCCCTCTAAGGCTATGGGTCTTTGAGGGACGTTTCTCATCGTGGGGCTGCCCATGTGGTCTTCTCTGTGGATTGGCTTCTCTGATTGGGAACATCATCCTCAAGGTGTATTGGGCCAGGATGTGCTCCATTCTCCCCTCCTCCCCCTTGTTCTGCCCTGTGTTCTCTGATCAGATATGTCCCTCTCCGCGAGCTGCAGATCCGGTGCCATCCTGTGAAATACAATCTTTTGGGGCTGCAAGGATGTGGGGGGGTGGGTATCAGCTCAGATCTTTTGAGAGTCCAGGAGATATTGACTGCTCGATGGGCACAGTTCTGTGGGGCACCGTGCTCTTGGTCCAGACGCTGGTTGTGAATATGACTTTGTTGTTAACCAGTTGTGTGTCTCTGGGTCAACTCCCGTGTGTTTTTGAGTGAGTTTTCTAATCTGCAAAGTAAATGTACAGGATTATCCAGACTCCCATGTCAGCAAGTTATCGAGAGGGGTTAATCAGAGACTGTTTCATATAGTGTGTACCTGCGTGCCGCATTCTAGACCTGCGATGGCAATTATGAGCTCAGGATAGAGATGGTGTCCAGCAGGTAACATACGTGGCTCCATATTGAAACAGGAAGCCCACTGTGGAGATTTGGTCCTTCCGTTGATGGCCACCGGCCACCTAGTCTTCTCCTGCTATAAGTGCTTCACTGGCTCAGCAGCTGAGCCAGAAGCCAGTGATATCATAACCAGGTGGCTAACTGGGCCAAAGGGCTGATAGATATTTGTTATTTTGTTGTCTTGGGAAACCCACCTACCCTCCATGCAAACCTTCTGGTGTGAGTTATCTGTGGAAGGAATCATAGGCTCACAGTAATTCACATCTTTCTTCTTGAAAATGTGCCCATATTCCTTTCTGAACCTGACAAGGTGGCCCCTGTGTCCACCAAGAAATTTACTGCCTGGCCTCCTACTTGGAGAGTTAGCCTGGGCTTTTGGCGGCGAAGTGAAACAGAGCCCTGACCCCTTCATTGAGCTTCTTCAAGCATTATTGTCTCTTGCTTGGGTCTTTCTACGTGCAGATGAGGCCCATCCACTCTAGTGGAGGGTCGTGCACCTCTCCTGGGGTTTTCAAGGCACTGATTTTTCCAGTGTCCTTCTTTCCTGCAGTAGGCACATTGGTCCTTCCCCATGGCTTGGCGGTGCCCACAGGTTAGTCTCTCCGTGAGTGGGCCATGCTCTCCTTTTCCTGAGTCTCTGGGGTATCTCATGGCAATTACGATTATTTTAGCTAGCTTCTTTGTCTCTGTCGTGCTAGGGTCATCTCTGTTGTTATACACTCAATGAGCCACTTGTACCAAATCGCTAAGATTTTTCCCTTCAAACCCTTCCCACTTCTTTGTCATGTCTGAGGCAGACTGACTGAGTAATAAAGGCAATACTTATTGCCCTCCTGTTTTCAGTGCCTCCGGGCCGTTAGGGGTATAAAGCCCGTAGGCTCCCCTCAGCCACTCTAGAAAGGCAGGCGGATATTCTCTTATAGGAACCTGAAAATTCTCACTGACCTTAGATAAATTCATAGGTTTCCTAGCTCTTCTGCAGAGGGTCATGTAAGAGCAATGGTTGATACCTGGTAAAGTCCTCTGGGCCTTGCTAGGAATTGAGATCCCACATTGTTGGTGTAGTGGCCAAAAGAGTTTCTCTCAAGTGGGGAGTGCCCGCTCGCTGACCATCAGGTTCACTGACTGCTTACTGGGCCTCTGTCTGGAAGGGCTACCCTCCTCCGTTGTGAACAGCACCTGGAGAAGTTGTTGGCAAGCATTCCAGGTGGGCTGATGAGTATGGAAGTCATACCAGTACTAGTGTGTGTTGGGGGCTGATTGTTAGGGGTGGGGGTGAGTTTGGGGGGCCGGTGGGGGAGGGAGTGACTCAATAAGGGCCTGTTAGAAGTTTTCTATTTCTGGACCCTAGAAACCTTATAGGGCGGGGGTTGAAAGAAAGGGTTTGAAGCCAGCTCTCCCACTCCCAGAGTTCTCCTGCAAAATGGGATAAAGCCGATTATGGGAGAGTGATGGGGAGGGGAGGGGAGGGGAGGGGTGGGGGAGTGATGGGGGAGGGGAGGGGTGAGGGAGGGGAGGGGTGGGGGAGGGTGATGGGGAGGGATGGCCTCCACCTATGTGGTTTTGCGAACTTGGACCGTTTGTTTTTCTGGTCCTTCCATGTTTCCTGAAACCTTGGAAACAAGGGCCCTTTCTTTGTGGGAGGGAGTAAGTCTTTTATATTTGCAGGCTTCTTAGTGGCAATGTCAGCCCACACTTGAAGTAACGGGATCAGATCGGGATATCCTGGTTCCCTTTAACCATAACTATGAACTCTTAGTAATAGGGGATGGGAAAACTAGTCTTGCGTGGGTCAATCAGGGACTCCTTCTGCCCCATCACTTTTAAACAAATTGTAGAGTCTCCAAGCTTTTGGGTTGCAACCACATCCTCTTGGTGAATGCCGAGAGCAAGGGTCCTCAAACTACAACCTGTGGGCCACATGCAGACAGCCGAGGACGTTGATCCTTTCTGCCGGGTGTATGTGCCCCATTTATTTTTTTTTTTGAACTTCAAATCAAGATGTGCAGTGTGCACATGAATTTGTTCGTAATATTTGTTTTTTTAAACTATAGTCTTTCCTTCAAAAGGCCTGAGGGATAGTGAACTGGCCCCCTGGGTAAACAGTTTAAGGACCCCTGCCCTAAGGTATCCTGGACTTAGGGGTTATTAATCTCCCAGCCCTGAAACATCCCTGAACATTCTACCCGTTGTAGGAGGCACCATGGGAATTTGGAGCCCGGGTAATTTACAAGCCTTTACTCCAATTGAACCCAAGAAAATTCAAAATGGCTTAGGCAGTTACTCTATTTTGGTCACTTTTGACTCGTCCTGCACTAGCCCATTATTTCCATTTAACTCTATAACGCGAAGCATGATGTTTTCATAACATTAAAAAATGTATATATTAATACATATATATATTTATAACTATGAAAGTCCACAACAAAAAGAAAATTTTTCCCAAAATTAAAATTGAAGCGTTATAGGGTTAAAAAGAAGGATGGGTCTTATCAGCGGGTCCAAGACCTTAGCATCATGAATGAATCAGTGATCAGACTGCTCCTAGTAGTGCCCAAACCTGTGCCCTCCTAGGGGAAAGTGTGAATGCTTTTATCCCTCTTCCTGTACTTCCAATGAACAAACACACATGTCTGGTAATCCTAAGATTATTTTTGTTTCCTGTGACACTCACCTAATTTCAAGGCCACTGCCACCTCACAAGCTTAGCCTTGTCGTAGTCAAACTGTTCACCTTTTAGACCGTTTGTTTTTCTCAGAAGTTATCGGGTGATTAAAGCTTCTGAACCAAGTGTGCCAGGTCCACGACTACCATCTCCTGGACCACCTCAACCTTATCCATCCTGGATAAAGTTGCCCTCAATGGACAACCCCTCCCAGCAGTGTAGGAAGGGTATGGACCCAAAGCCCCACCTCGCCCCTTTTGCCAGCAGGAAGCAGCTAGAGATGTCGTCGCCCAGTACCCCCAAAGATTTGGGTCCATATCTCTTCAGGGGGGCAAATGTTAGGTAGCTATACTAGGGACTGGGGCATCCGTTATGCATGCCCATAGGGCCAAGATAAGAGCCCAGTTAGGAGAGGCACCCTGTGCATGCTCAGAGGTCCAGATTTCTGGCCATGAAGGGGAGGTCACCTGGGTGGTTCCTGTACCTGGATTGACCAATCTAGGCCATGTAAATTCAATTCAGCCACTGGGGTCGGCCAGACTTGCCCACCACGCCTCCCTAACGCTCATAAAACTCTCTTGAGTGCAGACCAGGCTTCTGCATGATTTCTCTCTCACTCAGGAAGGCTCTTTGGAGGCAGCTGTGCTGCACATGAGTGGCTGGTGGATACTGTTCAGATGCATGGCTTTCTGCTTGCAAGGGTTTTTGTCTCAGCTGACTGTAAGGGAGGAGGTAGTACGTCTGGATCACAGAGTATCCATGTCCACAAACGAGGCTGCTCATTCCACAGTCCTGGAAGTGCTTTATGAAAACCCTCTGCTTTGCAATGTCACTCCTTGTAGATTAGAGTGGGAGGGGCTGGGACCAAGGTATGCTGCCTCTTACTCCCAGTTGCAGGTTTCTGGATGCTGATTGTAGCTCTTACAGCATCAGTTAGTGGGCTTGTTGTCTGCCTCAGGCTTTGTTCACGGAGATCCTCCAGCTAGTTGGTGGTGTGTGCGCATGAGCAGAGGCTTCCTGCCAATCCCCCATGAGTAGTAGAGCTCCCATGGTGTGGACTCCATGAAAGCCTTGCCCCAGGCAGCATGCTTACAAAGGAGGGTGGGCCCTGCAGGACAGAGGACCATTCCCCCTGTGGAATGGCCTCAGAGATCCACCTCCCTCTCTGGCCAGCTGCTGGGGCTGTGGGTCCTAAGCATCATGGCTGACTCAGTAATAGACACAGGGTGAGGCGACTCCAGTAGCTGTTTTGACTGGTCTAATCCAGCCTGAGATCATCCTTGCATGAGCCCTCTGCCAAGATTATTTTTGTTTCTTTTATGATCTTTTCATTAGTGGCTCCTACAACACTAACCACAATCCATAAATACATCATCTGTTTGAAGCACATCTGTACATTAATTGCCCTCCTTATTCACAAAATATCCACTCTCCACCCAAGCCCCTGGCCTCAGCTCCTCATTTTTCCCCCCTCAATGCCCGCCACCCATCCCTCATCAATCCTTGGAAATGTACTAATTCTTTTGTCATATTTTCACCCACCTTTCTTTTGAGGTCAATGAAGATCCTTGTAATCGGTTCCCACTTTCCATCCTGCCCTTCCTCCACCCTCCCAGTATCTCCATTCATAACACTGGTAAAGGGCCCATCCACTCTGGATTCCCCATGTTTGAAATTCCTATCGGTACTAGAATACCTTCTCTAGTTTGGTCAGATTAGTATGGTAGAACTGGGATCATGATAGTGGGGCAAGAGAAAGCATTAAGAACTAGAGGAAAGTTGTGTTTCATCTTTGCTGTCTCATACCCTGTATTCTTTAATCTCCACTCTGAGATCCTTCTGTAAGGGGATGTCCAGTGCACTGCAAATAGGTTTTGGGTCTATACCCGGCAGTCCCCTCTCATTCTCCATGATAAGATTTTTTTGTTCTCATGATGCCTGTTGCCTTATCCCTTTAAAACTTTGTGATCACACAGGCTGGTATGCTTTCTCCATGTGGGCTCTGTTGCTTCAGAGCCAGATGGCTGTTTCTTTACCCTCAGGCCTTTAAGACCCCACACGCTATATCTTTAGGTAGCTGGACACCATCGGCTTTCTTCACCACATTTGCTTATGCAGCCGCTTTGTGGTCAGTGATTGTGTAGGGAAGGTGAGCATCTTAGAATGCCAATTTAATAGAACAGTGTTATTGCAATGAGGGAGTCCTTGAGCGGAGGTCCTATGTCCATCTGCTACCTTAATACTAAATCTATAAACATATGGACATAGATCTATTTCCCCATGCCCCTTTGTAAATATATGTACATATGTACATGCCTTTATTTAGACGTCTATAACTGGCCCTTGCTTCCCAGCTCACTCTTCTATACTCTTTGATTTTCCTCTTGTGCCCACTGACATGCTCAGTCTTCCTTTGGGTTTCAGTAATTCCTCTTGGTTACATTACCTTTGATCACGCCCTACCAGGCCTCCTACATCCCCCTCACTACCGTTTTCCATCACTTGTTGTACCCTTGTCTCTGGGTTTCTTTACACCACTTCCTTTCCCCCCACCGTGCTCACTCCCATGCCCAATGGAAAGGGCCGGTCACATGTTTACTCCTCCAGATTGTTCATCCAGCCTCTCTTAATTAGACAGACCTGTAAAGGTAATAACATGCACAAAACAAGACTGAGCTAAACCAAGCAGCAAAAAGAAAAAAAAAACAAACAAAAATGAAAACAAAACCCAACCCAAATCCAATGACACTAAAAGAAAACAACACTAACCAGAAAGAAAAGTACAAGGACTGTGTGGTGAACTTTAGGAGTGTTTTCCAGTCCAGTCTGTGGGGGCACCGAACCCTGACCACAAAGTCCACCTTTGGCATTCCCCGGGGACTTTGATGCTCCGTTTTCTTACTCTTCCGCTGCACTCTCTTAGTGTCATGCATCGAAGTTGCAGGATCAGTTCGGGTGCAGTTCCCACACTGTGTGTCCAGTGTTGTCCCCTCTAAGGCTATGGGTCTTTGAGGGACGTTTCTCATCGTGGGGCTGCCCATGTGGTCTTCTCTGTGGATTGGCTTCTCTGATTGGGAACATCATCCTCAAGGTGTATTGGGCCAGGATGTGCTCCATTCTCCCCTCCTCCCCCTTGTTCTGCCCTGTGTTCTCTGATCAGATATGTCCCTCTCCGCGAGCTGCAGATCCGGTGCCATCCTGTGAAATACAATCTTTTGGGGCTGCAAGGATGTGGGGGGGGGTGGGAATCAGCTCAGATCTTTTGAGAGTCCAGGAGATATTGACTGCTCGATGGGCACAGTTCTGTGGGGCACCGTGCTCTTGGTCCAGACGCTGGTTGTGAATATGACTTTGTTGTTAACCAGTTGTGTGTCTCTGGGTCAACTCCCGTGTGTTTTTGAGTGAGTTTTCTAATCTGCAAAGTAAATGTACAGGATTATCCAGACTCCCATGTCAGCAAGTTATCGAGAGGGGTTAATCAGAGACTGTTTCATATAGTGTGTACCTGCGCGCCGCATTCTAGACCTGCGATGGCAATTATGAGCTCAGGATAGAGATGGTGTCCAGCAGGTAACATACGTGGCTCCATATTGAAACAGGAAGCCCACTGTGGAGATTTGGTCCTTCCGTTGATGGCCACTGGCCACCTAGTCTTTTCCTGCTATAACTGCTTCACTGGCTCAGCAGCTGAGCCAGAAGCCAGTGATATCATAACCAGGTGGCTAACTGGGCCAAAGGGCTGATAGATATTTGTTATTTTGTTGTCTTGGGAAACCCACCTACCCTCCATGCAAACCTTCTGGTGTGAGTTATCTGTGGAAGGAATCATAGGCTCACAGTAATTCACATCTTTCTTCTTGAAAATGTGCCCATATTCCTTTCTGAACCTGACAAGGTGGCCCCTGTGTCCACCAAGAAATTTACTGCCTGGCCTCCTACTTGGAGAGTTAGCCTGGGCTTTTGGCGGCGAAGTGAAACAGAGCCCTGACCCCTTCATTGAGCTTCTTCAAGCATTATTGTCTCTTGCTTGGGTCTTTCTACGTGCAGATGAGGCCCATCCACTCTAGTGGAGGGTCGTGCACCTCTCCTGGGGTTTTCAAGGCAATGATTTTTCCAGTGTCCTTCTTTCCTGCAGTAGGCACATTGGTCCTTCCCCATGGCTTGGCGGTGCCCACAGATTAGTCTCTCCGTGAGTGGGCCATGCTCTCCTTTTCCTGAGTCTCTGGGGTATCTCATGGCAATTATGATTATTTTAGCTAGCTTCTTTGTCTCTGTCGTGCTAGGGTCATCTCTGTTGTTATACACTCAATGAGCCACTTATACCAAATCGCTAAGATTTTTCCCTTCAAACCCTTCCCACTTCTTTGTCATGTCTGAGGCAGACTGACTGAGTAATAAAAGCAATACTTATTGCCCTCCTGTTTTCAGTGCCTCCGGGCCGTTAGGGGTATAAAGCCCGTAGGCTTCCCTCAGCCACTCTAGAAAGGCAGGCGGATATTCTCTTATAGGAACCTGAAAATTCTCACTGACCTTAGATAAATTCATAGGTTTCCTAGCTCTTCTGCAGAGGGTCATGTAAGAGCAATGGTTGATACCTGGTAAAGTCCTCTGGGCCTTGCTAGGAATTGAGATCCCACATTGTTGGTGTAGTGGCCAAAAGAGTTTCTCTCAAGTGGGGAGTGCCTGCTCGCTGACCATCAGGTTCACTGACTGCTTACTGGGCCTCTGTCTGGAAGGGCTACCCTCCTCCGTTGTGAACAGCACCTGGAGAAGTTGTTGGCAAGCATTCCAGGTGGGCTGATGAGTATGGAAGTCATACCAGTACTAGTGTGTGTGGGGGGATGCTTGTAAGGGGTGGGGGTGAGTTTGGGGGGTCGGTGGGGGAGGGAGTGACTCAATAAGGGCCTGTTAGAAGTTTTCTATTTCTGGACCCTAGAAACCTTATAGGGCGGGGGTTGAAAGAAAGGGTTTGAAGCCAGCTCTCCCACTCCCAGAGTTCTCCTGCAAAATGGGATAAAGCCGATTAGGGGAGAGTGATGGGGAGGGGAGGGGAGGGGAGGGGTGGGGGAGTGATGGGGGAGGGGAGGGGTGAGGGAGGGGAGGGGTGGGGGAGGGTGATGGGGAGGGATGGCCTCCACCTATGTGGTTTTGGGAACTTGGACCGTTTGTTTTTCCGGTCCTTCCATGTTTCCTGAAACCTTGGAAACAAGGGCCCTTTCTTTGTGGGAGGGAGTAAGTCTTTTATATTTGCAGGCTTCTTAGTGGCAATGTCAGCCCACACTTGAAGTAACGGGATCAGATCGGGATATCCTGGTTCCCTTTAACCATAACTATGAACTCTTAGTAACAGGGGATGGGAAAACTAGTCTTGCGTGGGTCAATCAGGGACTCCTTCTGCCCCATCACTTTTAAACAAATTGTAGAGTCTCCAAGCTTTTGGGTTGAAACCACATCCTCTTGGTGAATGCCGAGGGCAGGGGTCCTCAAACTACAACCTGTGGGCCACATGCAGACAGCCGAGGACGTTGATCCTTTCTGCCGGGTGTATGTGCCCCATTTATTTTTTTTTTTGAACTTCAAATCAAGATGTGCAGTGTGCACATGAATTTGTTCGTAATATTTGTTTTTTTAAACTATAGTCTTTCCTTCAAAAGGCCTGAGGGATAGTGAACTGGCCCCCTGGGTAAACAGTTTAAGGACCCCTGCCCTAAGGTATCCTGGACTTAGGGGTTATTAATCTCCCAGCCCTGAAACATCCCTGAACATTCTACCCGTTGTAGGAGGCACCATGGGAATTTGGACCCCGGGTAATTTACAAGCCTTTACTCCAATTGAACCCAAGAAAATTCAAAATGACTTAGGCAGTTACTCTATTTTGGTCACTTTTGACTCATCCTGCACTAGCCCATTATTTCCATTTAACTCTATAACGCGAAGCATGATGTTTTCATAACATTAAAAAATATATATATTAATACATATATATATTTATAACTATGAAAGTCCACAACAAAAAGAAAATTTTTTCCCAAAATTAAAATTGAAGTGTTATAGTGTTAAAAAGAAGGATGGGTCTTATCAGCGGGTCCAAGACCTTAGCATCATAAATGAATCAGTGATCAGACTGCACCTAGTAGTGCCCAAACCTGTGCCCTCCTAGGGGAAAGTGTGAATGCTTTTATCCCTCTTCCTGTACTTCCAATGAACAAACACACATGTCTGGTAATCCTAAGATTATTTTTGTTTCCTGTGACACTCACCTAATTTCAAGGCCACTGCCACCTCACAAGCTTAGCCTTGTCGTAGTCAAACTGTTCACCTTTTAGACCGTTTGTTTTTCTCAGAAGTTATCGGGTGATTAAAGCTTCTGAACCAAGTGTGCCAGGTCCACGACTACCATCTCCTGGACCACCTCAACCTTATCCATCCTGGATAAAGTTGCCCTCAATGGACAACCCCTCCCAGCAGTGTAGGAAGGGTATGGACCCAAAGCCCCACCTCGCCCCTTTTGCCAGCAGGAAGCAGCTAGAGATGTCGTCGCCCAGTACCCCCAAAGATTTGGGTCCATATCTCTTCAGGGGGGCAAATGTTAGGTAGCTATACTAGGGACTGGGGCATCCGTTATGCATGCCCATAGGGCCAAGATAAGAGCCCAGTTAGGAGAGGCACCCTGTGCATGCTCAGAGGTCCAGATTTCTGGCCATGAAGGGGAGGTCACCTGGGTGGTTCCTGTACCTGGATTGACCAATCTAGGCCATGTAAATTCAATTCAGCCACTGGGGTCGGCCAGACTTGCCCACCACGCCTCCCTACGCTCATAAAACTCTCTTGAGTGCAGACCAGGCTTCTGCATGATTTCTCTCTCACTCAGGAAGGCTCTTTGGAGGCAGCTGTGCTGCACATGAGTGGCTGGTGGATACTGTTCAGATGCATGGCTTTCTGCTTGCAAGGGTTTTTGTCTCAGCTGACTGTAAGGGAGGAGGTAGTACGTCTGGATCACAGAGTATCCATGTCCACAAACGAGGCTGCTCATTCCACAGTCCTGGAAGTGCTTTATGAAAGCCCTCTGCTTTGCAATGTCACTCCTTGTAGATTAGAGTGGGAGGGGCTGGGACCAAGGTATGCTGCCTCTTACTCCCAGTTGCAGGTTTCTGGATGCTGATTGTAGCTCTTACAGCATCAGTTAGTGGGCTTGTTGTCTGCCTCAGGCTTTGTTCACGGAGATCCTCCAGCTAGTTGGTGGTGTGTGCGCATGAGCAGAGGCTTCCTGCCAATCCCCCATGAGTAGTAGAGCTCCCATGGTGTGGACTCCATGAAAGCCTTGCCCCAGGCAGCATGCTTACAAAGGAGGGTGGGCCCTGCAGGACAGAGGACCATTCCCCCTGTGGAATGGCCTCAGAGATCCACCTCCCTCTCTGGCCAGCTGCTGGGGCTGTGGGTCCTAAGCATCATGGCTGACTCAGTAATAGACACAGGGTGAGGCGACTCCAGTAGCTGTTTTGACTGGTCTAATCCAGCCTGAGATCATCCTTGCATGAGCCCTCTGCCAAGATTATTTTTGTTTCTTTTATGATCTTTTCATTAGTGGCTCCTACAACACTAACCACAATCCATAAATACATCATCTGTTTGAAGCCCATCTGTACATTAATTGCCCTCCTTATTCACAAAATATCCACTCTCCACCCAAGCCCCTGGCCTCAGCTCCTCATTTTCCGCCCCTCAATGCCCGCCACCCATCCCTCATCAATCCTTGGAAATGTACTAATTCTTTTGTCATATTTTCACCCACCTTTCTTTTGAGTTCAATGAAGATCCTTGTAATCGGTTCCCACTTTCCATCCTGCCCTTCCTCCACCCTCCCAGTATCTCCACTCATAACACTGGTAAACGGCCCATCCACTCTGGATTCCCCGTGTTTGAAATTCCTATCGGTACTAGAATACCTTCTCTAGTTTGGCCAGATTAGTATGGTAGAACTGGGATCATGATAGTGGGGCAAGAGAAAGCATTAAGAACTAGAGGAAAGTTGTGTTTTTCTTTGCTGTCTCATACCCTGTATTCTTTAATCTCCACTCTGAGATCCTTCTGTAAGGGGATGTCCAGTGCACTGCAAATAGGTTTTGGGTCTATACCCGGCAGTCCCCTCTCATTCTCCATGATAAGATTTTTTTGTTCTCATGATGCCTGTTGCCTTATCCCTTTAAAACTTTGTGATCACACAGGCTGGTATGCTTTCTCCATGTGGGCTCTGTTGCTTCAGAGCCAGATGGCTGTTTCTTTACCCTCAGGCCTTTAAGACCCCACACGCTATATCTTTAGGTAGCTGGACACCATCGGCTTTCTTCACCACATTTGCTTATGCAGCCGCTTTGTGGTCAGTGATTGTGTAGGGAAGGTGAGCATCTTAGAATGCCAATTTAATAGAACAGTGTTATTGCAATGAGGGAGTCCTTGAGCGGAGGCCCTATGTCCATCTGCTACCTTAATACTAAATCTATAAACATATGGACATAGATCTATTTCCCCATGCCCCTTTGTAAATATATGTACATATGTACATGCCTTTATTTAGACGTCTATAACTGGCCCTTGCTTCCCAGCTCACTCTTCTATACTCTTTGATTTTCCTCTTGTGCCCACTGACATGCTCAGTCTTCCTTTGGGTTTCAGTAATTCCTCTTGGTTACATTACCTTTGATCACGCCCTACCAGGCCTCCTACATCCCCCTCACTACCGTTTTCCATCACTTGTTGTACCCTTGTCTCTGGGTTTCTTTACACCACTTCCTTTCCCCCCACCGTGCTCACTCCCATGCCCAATGGAAAGGGCCGGTCACATGTTTACTCCTCCAGATTGTTCATCCAGCCTCTCTTAATTAGACAGACCTGTAAAGGTAATAACATGCACAAAACAAGACTGAGCTAAACCAAGCAGCAAAAAGAAAAAAAAAACAAACAAAAATGAAAACAAAACCCAACCCAAATCCAATGACACTAAAAGAAAACAACACTAACCAGAAAGAAAAGTACAAGGACTGTGTGGTGAACTTTAGGAGTGTTTTCCAGTCCAGTCTGTGGGGGCACCGAACCCTGACCACAAAGTCCACCTTTGGCATTCCCCGGGGACTTTGATGCTCCGTTTTCTTACTCTTCCGCTGCACTCTCTTAGTGTCATGCATCGAAGTGGCAGGATCAGTTCGGGCGCAGTTCCCACACTGTGTGTCCAGTGTTGTCCCCTCTAAGGCTATGGGTCTTTGAGGGACGTTTCTCATCGTGGGGCTGCCCATGTGGTCTTCTCTGTGGATTGGCTTCTCTGATTGGGAACATCATCCTCAAGGTGTATTGGGCCAGGATGTGCTCCATTCTCCCCTCCTCCCCCTTGTTCTGCCCTGTGTTCTCTGATCAGATATGTCCCTCTCCGCGAGCTGCAGATCCGGTGCCATCCTGTGAAATACAATCTTTTGGGGCTGCAAGGATGTGGGGGGGTGGGTATCAGCTCAGATCTTTTGAGAGTCCAGGAGATATTGACTGCTCGATGGGCACAGTTCTGTGGGGCACCGTGCTCTTGGTCCAGACGCTGGTTGTGAATATGACTTTGTTGTTAACCAGTTGTGTGTCTCTGGGTCAACTCCCGTGTGTTTTTGAGTGAGTTTTCTAATCTGCAAAGTAAATGTACAGGATTATCCAGACTCCCATGTCAGCAAGTTATCGAGAGGGGTTAATCAGAGACTGTTTCATATAGTGTGTACCTGCGCGCCGCATTCTAGACCTGCGATGGCAATTATGAGCTCAGGATAGAGATGGTGTCCAGCAGGTAACATACGTGGCTCCATATTGAAACAGGAAGCCCACTGTGGAGATTTGGTCCTTCCGTTGATGGCCACTGGCCACCTAGTCTTTTCCTGCTATAACTGCTTCACTGGCTCAGCAGCTGAGCCAGAAGCCAGTGATATCATAACCAGGTGGCTAACTGGGCCAAAGGGCTGATAGATATTTGTTATTTTGTTGTCTTGGGAAACCCACCTACCCTCCATGCAAACCTTCTGGTGTGAGTTATCTGTGGAAGGAATCATAGGCTCACAGTAATTCACATCTTTCTTCTTGAAAATGTGCCCATATTCCTTTCTGAACCTGACAAGGTGGCCCCTGTGTCCACCAAGAAATTTACTGCCTGGCCTCCTACTTGGAGAGTTAGCCTGGGCTTTTGGCGGCGAAGTGAAACAGAGCCCTGACCCCTTCATTGAGCTTCTTCAAGCATTATTGTCTCTTGCTTGGGTCTTTCTACGTGCAGATGAGGCCCATCCACTCTAGTGGAGGGTCGTGCACCTCTCCTGGGGTTTTCAAGGCAATGATTTTTCCAGTGTCCTTCTTTCCTGCAGTAGGCACATTGGTCCTTCCCCATGGCTTGGCGGTGCCCACAGGTTAGTCTCTCCGTGAGTGGGCCATGCTCTCCTTTTCCTGAGTCTCTGGGGTATCTCATGGCAATTACGATTATTTTAGCTAGCTTCTTTGTCTCTCTCGTGCTAGGGTCATCTCTGTTGTTATACACTCAATGAGCCACTTATACCAAATCGCTAAGATTTTTCCCTTCAAACCCTTCCCACTTCTTTGTCATGTCTGAGGCAGACTGACTGAGTAATAAAGGCAATACTTATTGCCCTCCTGTTTTCAGTGCCTCCGGGCCGTTAGGGGTATAAAGCCCGTAGGCTTCCCTCAGCCACTCTAGAAAGGCAGGCGGATATTCTCTTATAGGAACCTGAAAATTCTCACTGACCTTAGATAAATTCATAGGTTTCCTAGCTCTTCTGCAGAGGGTCATGTAAGAGCAATGGTTGATACCTGGTAAAGTCCTCTGGGCCTTGCTAGGAATTGAGATCCCACATTGTTGGTGTAGTGGCCAAAAGAGTTTCTCTCAAGTGGGGAGTGCCCGCTCGCTGACCATCAGGTTCACTGACTGCTTACTGGGCCTCTGTCTGGAAGGGCTACCCTCCTCCGTTGTGAACAGCACCTGGAGAAGTTGTTGGCAAGCATTCCAGGTGGGCTGATGAGTATGGAAGTCATACCAGTACTAGTGTGTGTGGGGGGATGCTTGTAAGGGGTGGGGGTGAGTTTGGGGGGTCGGTGGGGGAGGGAGTGACTCAATAAGGGCCTGTTAGAAGTTTTCTATTTCTGGACCCTAGAAACCTTATAGGGCGGGGGTTGAAAGAAAGGGTTTGAAGCCAGCTCTCCCACTCCCAGAGTTCTCCTGCAAAATGGGATAAAGCCGATTAGGGGAGAGTGATGGGGAGGGGAGGGGAGAGGAGAGGTGGGGGAGTGATGGGGGAGGGGAGGGGTGAGGGAGGGGAGGGGTGGGGGAGGGTGATGGGGAGGGATGGCCTCCACCTATGTGGTTTTGGGAACTTGGACCGTTTGTTTTTCCGGTCCTTCCATGTTTCCTGAAACCTTGGAAACAAGGGCCCTTTCTTTGTGGGAGGGAGTAAGTCTTTTATATTTGCAGGCTTCTTAGTGGCAATGTCAGCCCACACTTGAAGTAACGGGATCAGATCGGGATATCCTGGTTCCCTTTAACCATAACTATGAACTCTTAGTAATAGGGGATGGGAAAACTAGTCTTGCGTGGGTCAATCAGGGACTCCTTCTGCCCCATCACTTTTAAACAAATTGTAGAGTCTCCAAGCTTTTGGGTTGAAACCACATCCTCTTGGTGAATGCCGAGGGCAGGGGTCCTCAAACTACAACCTGTGGGCCACATGCAGACAGCCGAGGACGTTGATCCTTTCTGCCGGGTGTATGTGCCCCATTTATTTTTTTTTGAACTTCAAATCAAGATGTGCAGTGTGCACATGAATTTGTTCGTAATATTTGTTTTTTTAAACTATAGTCTTTCCTTCAAAAGGCCTGAGGGATAGTGAACTGGCCCCCTGGGTAAACAGTTTAAGGACCCCTGCCCTAAGGTATCCTGGACTTAGGGGTTATTAATCTCCCAGCCCTGAAACATCCCTGAACATTCTACCCGTTGTAGGAGGCACCATGGGAATTTGGACCCCGGGTAATTTACAAGCCTTTACTCCAATTGAACCCAAGAAAATTCAAAATGACTTAGGCAGTTACTCTATTTTGGTCACTTTTGACTCATCCTGCACTAGCCCATTATTTCCATTTAACTCTATAACGCGAAGCATGATGTTTTCATAACATTAAAAAATGTATATATTAATACATATATATATTTATAACTATGAAAGTCCACAACAAAAAGAAAATTTTTTCCCAAAATTAAAATTGAAGCGTTATAGTGTTAAAAAGAAGGATGGGTCTTATCAACGGGTCCAAGACCTTAGCATCATAAATGAATCAGTGATCAGACTGCACCTAGTAGTGCCCAAACCTGTGCCCTCCTAGGGGAAAGTGTGAATGCTTTCATCCCTCTTCCTGTACTTCCAATGAACAAACACACATGTCTGGTAATCCTAAGATTATTTTTGTTTCCTGTGACACTCACCTAATTTCAAGGCCACTGCCACCTCACAAGCTTAGCCTTGTCATAGTCAAACTGTTCACCTTTTAGACCGTTTGTTTTTCTCAGAAGTTATCGGGTGATTAAAGCTTCTGAACCAAGTGTGCCAGGTCCACGACTACCATCTCCTGGACCACCTCAACCTTATCCATCCTGGATAAAGTTGCCCTCAATGGACAACCCCTCCCAGCAGTGTAGGAAGGGTATGGACCCAAAGCCCCACCTCGCCCCTTTTGCCAGCAGGAAGCAGCTAGAGATGTCGTCGCCCAGTACCCCCAAAGATTTGGGTCCATATCTCTTCAGGGGGGCAAATGTTAGGTAGCTATACTAGGGACTGGGGCATCCGTTATGCATGCCCATAGGGCCAAGATAAGAGCCCAGTTAGGAGAGGCACCCTGTGCATGCTCAGAGGTCCAGATTTCTGGCCATGAAGGGGAGGTCACCTGGGTGGTTCCTGTACCTGGATTGACCAATCTAGGCCATGTAAATTCAATTCAGCCACTGGGGTCGGCCAGACTTGCCCACCACGCCTCCCTAACGCTCATAAAACTCTCTTGAGTGCAGACCAGGCTTCTGCATGATTTCTCTCTCACTCAGGAAGGCTCTTTGGAGGCAGCTGTGCTGCACATGAGTGGCTGGTGGATACTGTTCAGATGCATGGCTTTCTGCTTGCAAGGGTTTTTGTCTCAGCTGACTGTAAGGGAGGAGGTAGTACGTCTGGATCACAGAGTATCCATGTCCACAAACGAGGCTGCTCATTCCACAGTCCTGGAAGTGCTTTATGAAAACCCTCTGCTTTGCAATGTCACTCCTTGTAGATTAGAGTGGGAGGGGCTGGGACCAAGGTATGCTGCCTCTTACTCCCAGTTGCAGGTTTCTGGATGCTGATTGTAGCTCTTACAGCATCAGTTAGTGGGCTTGTTGTCTGCCTCAGGCTTTGTTCACGGAGATCCTCCAGCTAGTTGGTGGTGTGTGCGCATGAGCAGAGGCTTCCTGCCAATCCCCCATGAGTAGTAGAGCTCCCATGGTGTGGACTCCATGAAAGCCTTGCCCCAGGCAGCATGCTTACAAAGGAGGGTGGGCCCTGCAGGACAGAGGACCATTCCCCCTGTGGAATGGCCTCAGAGATCCACCTCCCTCTCTGGCCAGCTGCTGGGGCTGTGGGTCCTAAGCATCATGGCTGACTCAGTAATAGACACAGGGTGAGGCGACTCCAGTAGCTGTTTTGACTGGTCTAATCCAGCCTGAGATCATCCTTGCATGAGCCCTCTGCCAAGATTATTTTTGTTTCTTTTATGATCTTTTCATTAGTGGCTCCTACAACACTAACCACAATCCATAAATACATCATCTGTTTGAAGCCCATCTGTACATTAATTGCCCTCCTTATTCACAAAATATCCACTCTCCACCCAAGCCCCTGGCCTCAGCTCCTCATTTTCCCCCCCTCAATGCCCGCCACCCATCCCTCATCAATCCTTGGAAATGTACTAATTCTTTTGTCATATTTTCACCCACCTTTCTTTTGAGTTCAATGAAGATCCTTGTAATCGGTTCCCACTTTCCATCCTGCCCTTCCTCCACCCTCCCAGTATCTCCACTCATAACACTGGTAAACGGCCCATCCACTCTGGATTCCCCGTGTTTGAAATTCCTATCGGTACTAGAATACCTTCTCTAGTTTGGCCAGATTAGTATGGTAGAACTGGGATCATGATAGTGGGGCAAGAGAAAGCATTAAGAACTAGAGGAAAGTTGTGTTTTTCTTTGCTGTCTCATACCCCGTATTCTTTAATCTCCACTCTGAGATCCTTCTGTAAGGGGATGTCCAGTGCACTGCAAATAGGTTTTGGGTCTATACCCGGCAGTCCCCTCTCATTCTCCATGATAAGATTTTTTTGTTCTCATGATGCCTGTTGCCTTATCCCTTTAAAACTTTGTGATCACACAGGCTGGTATGCTTTCTCCATGTGGGCTCTGTTGCTTCAGAGCCAGATGGCTGTTTCTTTACCCTCAGGCCTTTAAGACCCCACACGCTATATCTTTAGGTAGCTGGACACCATCGGCTTTCTTCACCACATTTGCTTATGCAGCCGCTTTGTGGTCAGTGATTGTGTAGGGAAGGTGAGCATCTTAGAATGCCAATTTAATAGAACAGTGTTATTGCAATGAGGGAGTCCTTGAGCGGAGGCCCTATGTCCATCTGCTACCTTAATACTAAATCTATAAACATATGGACATAGATCTATTTCCCCATGCCCCTTTGTAAATATATGTACATATGTACATGCCTTTATTTAGACGTCTATAACTGGCCCTTGCTTCCCAGCTCACTCTTCTATACTCTTTGATTTTCCTCTTGTGCCCACTAACATGCTCAGTCTTCCTTTGGGTTTCAGTAATTCCTCTTGGTTACATTACCTTTGATCACGCCCTACCAGGCCTCCTACATCCCCCTCACTACCGTTTTCCATCACTTGTTGTACCCTTGTCTCTGGGTTTCTTTACACCACTTCCTTTCCCCCCACCGTGCTCACTCCCATGCCCAATGGAAAGGGCCGGTCACATGTTTACTCCTCCAGATTGTTCATCCAGCCTCTCTTAATTAGACAGACCTGTAAAGGTAATAACATGCACAAAACAAGACTGAGCTAAACCAAGCAGCAAAAAGAAAAAAAAAACAAACAAAAATGAAAACAAAACCCAACCCAAATCCAATGACACTAAAAGAAAACAACACTAACCAGAAAGAAAAGTACAAGGACTGTGTGGTGAACTTTAGGAGTGTTTTCCAGTCCAGTCTGTGGGGGCACCGAACCCTGACCACAAAGTCCACCTTTGGCATTCCCCGGGGACTTTGATGCTCCGTTTTCTTACTCTTCCGCTGCACTCTCTTAGTGTCATGCATCGAAGTGGCAGGATCAGTTCGGGCGCAGTTCCCACACTGTGTGTCCAGTGTTGTCCCCTCTAAGGCTAAGGGTCTTTGAGGGACGTTTCTCATCGTGGGGCTGCCCATGTGGTCTTCTCTGTGGATTGGCTTCTCTGATTGGGAACATCATCCTCAGTCATTTTAATGGAGGTGTTGTGAAGGGTGTGGGTTCAGCAGCCACACACTGCCTCATCTCGCCTCCTCGTTGATAGGCTGTGTACCCTTATGTGAGTTGTTTAACCTCCTACCAAGCTAGTGAGAGCACTACTTTTATTAGCTTCATTTTACCGAGGCTGTGAGAGGTCAGGGGAGCGAAGGCTTACAGATTGCCAGGCATATAATATGCTAATGATAGTCAAGATATATAACTAAGCATTTCTCTGTTCTTGGTTCTGTCAGTACCTGGTGTGGCCACAAAGGAGAAACCTGGTTTCCTGCTATTTTGAGCATCTAATGTGAATGGCAGGAGATAAGTCACATGCTAATGAACCCTTGTGGTGTAGTGGTTAAGCATCCTGGGCCCGGCTATCAAAAGATATAGTGTCCAGGGTCTTAAAGACTGGAAGATAAACAAGGGGCCATCTAGCTAAGAAACAACAAAGCCCACATGGAAGAAGCCACCAGCCTATCTCGACATGATCGCTGAAGACAAAGCGGGTGCATAAGCAAATGCGGGCATGTTTTCCTGATGTGCACTCACCCTTTACATAAAACTCTCTCTTATACATACGCGTTTCTGTGGATTTGTTTCGCTAAGGCACCCAGACTAACATAAGCAGCATGGAACGCATTTAAGAAGCCTAGATAAAGGCAGGGCAGGATATTTGGAGGGACTGGATCCAGAATTAGAGAGGAAGGGGTCCTGGAGGTGAAACGGGCTGCTAGCTCCCTGTCCCAAGGGGGACAATGAGACTGCTGGCTCCCATGAAGATTTACAGTCTTGAAAACTCCATATAGGGTCACTGTGGTTGGAATCCACTGGACGGCAGTGGCCTTTTGGGATTGAAGGTGGAAGCCACGAACGGCTTCCTGCCATTGAGCCAAAGAGCCTGCGGGGAGTGTGTGAACTTCTGGAATACAGCGAACAACCTCTGCACATCTGCTTTTCGTGCTGCCCAAGTCATGCATTGACATTTGTCCAAAAGTGAACCATCACAGCTGCTCTCTCAGGAAGCTGGGGGCTGAGCCCGCTGGTTCCACTCCGTCAGCATTTCTGGTCCGGGTACCTGCCCTCTGCCCCAGCACAGGCAATGGGCTTTTGGAAGCAGTGCTCCCTGGGTAGTGGGTGTGATTTGGCTCCTCTGGCCTAACATGATGAATGCTGAGAGGGGGTGGATACTAGGGGGTTAAGCTCCCTGACCTTTCCCTAGCCCAGGGGAAAACTTACTATTTAAAGTAAGTTTTAGACAGAATCTTTAGAAAGATAAATTGTTTACTTAATGTACACAATTACTCCCCAACACATCTGTTTTGTGTCTGCTCAACTCAACCTCATAGGCTATGGATGACCTTGAGCAAGTTTTTAAAGTCACAATGGGTTTCTACCAGGATTGAGAGTTCAGCTCTCTCAACTCTCCAACTGGTTATTAGCACCATAGTCTCATTTCTATTTATGGATTTACTTTGTTTGAGGGAAAAAAGACTCCCAATTCAACTATATTTTATTAGGAACTCCTTTGCTATGTTTTACACAAGAAAAAGGCACAAACCGCTGTTCTGGATGAAGGAGAGCATCCGCATGAGGCCCCAATGGTGTCGGAAGGACCCACAGCCACAGTTACTTAAATAAAATGACACCCATTCTGTCCTGCTGACTCTGACTCATAGTGACTCTGTGTAGGGATCCTGAAGTTGCTACCTTTACAGGAAGCAATAACCTCATCTTTCTCCTGTGGAATGACTAGTGGCTTTGAACCAGCGACCTTGCTGTTAATAGTCCAACACTATCCAGCATCACCACCTGAGCTCCTGAAAGCTTAAATGAGACATGGAAAACAAACACCTTTGTCACAAAACTGTCCCTGAAGACGGATCAATTCATGGAGTTGCGGGAGGGCCTGTGAGAGCATGAGCGGGACCTTCATTGGGATGTGCACACGACCGTATATCGCTGAGTCTGGCCCGGGGAGTGGACGCAAGCACACTGCCTGATGGACAAGCTTTCTACTGCCAGTCGGCAGTAGGAAAGAACTCAATGGTGGCTGAATGTGTGGCCCCTCAAAATGGATTTAGGGTCTCCACATAGACTCTCACTGTGAGCCACAGCCTATTGCTCAAAATTTAAGCTCAAATATGACTTAAATGCCTAACATTCTGTTTCCTTAAACTAGAGTACTGCCAGGATCAACTAGAGGCCTGGATGACCTATCAGGTCTGAACAACGATCTCAAATCACTTCACATGATCCATTCCACCAGTCATGTCACCAGTCACACCTCCTCACTTACCCATTCCAGAGACTGTGCCTGTATAACCTATCGACTAACACATTCCCACATGTCGTGATTATGAAACCAACCATCATGCTGGAATAAGGACCAATCACGATGTAAGGGGCAGGGTCAGTCGGAAAGCAAGATAGGGGCTGAGGGGAGCCAAGAGGGTCCGGTCACTCAATCCCTAAACCTGATCTAATGTCACTAGACTGGGGTCTTCCTCACATCTCAAGGGCACCCGATTCATGATTGAAGTGAATTGTGTTTATTCAATCTTTGTTCTGCTTGCCGTCCTGCTATGCTGCCTCCTCTTCTTGCTTTATGTGTGTGGCTCCCTCTGTTGTGGTGACAAATGGCTTGAGAGGGATTTGACATAGGGAGAAAGCCCACCCACATCAACTGTCACCAGAAGCAGACACTAAGTTCATTTCTCTCACCTCACAGAACTATGCACATCAGACACTGGTAGAGCTGCCCGGAAGGGGAACCCTTAGTGCAGTGGTTCTCACCCTGTGGGTTGCGACCCCTTTGGGAGTCATATGACCCTTTCACAGGGCTCGTCCAATTCATAACTGCAGCAAAATTACAGTGATGAAGTAGCAAGAAAATCATTTAATGGTCAGGGGGTCACCACAACAAGAGGACCTGTATTAGGAAGGTTGAGAACCACTGCCTGAGTGTGCTTAGGACTTTGCTGCCCTCAGGGTCACCAGACATTCCTGAAGGCAGAGTCACTGCAGGAAGCCCTTCTGGGAAATGCCCTGAAGCCAGGTCTCAACCAACTCCATCCACCCTCACCCTCCTAGATCCTAATCATAGGCCGCTTGGAAATGCTCTCTGCCACTTCAAAGACTGTAAGTCCATGGGAGCAGAAAGCCTCCTCTTTCTCCCTTGGAGTGGTGGCTGGTGAGTTCAAACTGCTCACCTTCTGGCTAACAAAACCCACAGACCAGCTCCCCCTGAGCTCAGTTTGGTTTGCCGCACAGCACACATTGTTGGGAACCTTCTGAAGTAGCTGTGCCATGTGCAGGTTGGGGGATTTCGCACAAGATGCAGAATTCCACCCTCTTTTGGCAAAAATAATTTTTGCAATAGCCTTGTATTCTCTTCTGGATCTGAGTAGCAGCTACTCTCATGCAGTCCTAGCATATACATGCATGCACAGTCCTCCCAACTCCCTAAGGTCTTATGCCGAGTCTGCTCCATGCTTTCCTGTGTCCTATGTGGTGCTGTAGGCACCCAAGGCATGGGCTCTGCAGCCTGGGTTCAAATCTCTCCTTTCCACTTCCTCACTGTGTGGTCATAGGCTCATGACTTTATCATCCTGTGCCACTGATTTTTCATCTGTAAAATGAGGCAAGAATAGAGTCCACACATAGGCTTCTTAAGTGAAATAATTGAATTATTATATACAAAAAGCTTAGAACATTGCTCGGCATCTTGCAAATACTGTTAGGTAGCTTAGCATAGGGACTGGGTCATCCATTACATATGCTCAGGTTCAAACTTCCGGCCAGGAAGGGGTGGTACACCTAGGTGGGTGTTACACCTGGATTGGCCCATCTGGGCCAGGTGAATTCAATCCAGCCAATGGGGTTGACCAGGACCATCAACCATGCCTCCCTATGGAGGAATTGAAAAGGCAGGATCTTGACCTCTCCGATGTCTCCCTTCACCCACTTTTCTGTTGTCCGTCCCCCAGGGAGGAGGTCACATGTAGATACTTGTAATCGGTTCCCTCTTTCCAAACCACCCTCCCGCTACCCTCCCAATATCACCACTCACAAATTATCAAGGTTTCTTGAGGGATGGGGGAGCGGGGAGGAAGGGGTAAAAATGAGGACTTGATTGATGCCAAGGGCTTATGTGGAGGCAAATGTTTTGAGAATAATGAGGGCAGTGAGTGTACAATGTGCTTTACACAATTGATGTATGTATGGATTGTGATAAGAATTGTATGAGCCCCTAATAAAACGATTTCAAAAAAAAAGAAAAGAAAGAAAAGGCAGGATCCTGGAGCCCACGTAGTGACTTTCTCTCCAGCAGCTTCTAGGCAAGCTGTGCAGGGGTGAGGGGCCCTGAGGTGCCTGTGTAAACCTGAAACTTCTTCTCTCAAAAAACTCACTTGGATCACAATCCAGGCTGCGGAGTGAATTTTTCTCTCGCGAAGCCAAGGACTGAGGTATATTTCTCCCACGAGAGATCTAACAATAGTATCTCTTATTATATCATTAGGAGCCCTGGTGGTGTAGTGGACTATGCATTAACCTGCTAATCGCAAGGTCAGGGGTTTGAACTGACTAGCCCGTCCGTGGGAGAAATATGAGGTTGTCTATTTCTGTAAGGCAATGGTTCTCAACCTTCTGAATGCCGCCACCCTTTAATACAGTTCATGTTGTGGTCACCTGCAACCATAAAATTATTTTCATTGCTACTTTATAACTGTAATTTTGCTATCGTTATGAATTGGATGACCCCTGTTAAAGGGTTATTTGATCCCCAAAGGGGTCGCGACCCACAGGTTGCGACCCCTGCTGTAAGGATTTAAAGTCTCAAAACCCCAAAGGGGCAGATCTTTGTCCTATTGGGAGTCAATAAAATGGTAGTTAGGTTTTTTTCTGCATCAGTATCAGATTCTGGTGGCAATCTCTGTCATCCTGCATTGTGGTCTGGTTTGAACTCCGGAAATGACTGCCCTGGTTTGAGGTGAGGGCCACGGTGCTTCAGTGGTAGACCTCTCATCGTCTTTCACCGGGAAGACCCGGGTTTGATTTGCAGCCAATGTGCCCCAGACTGTCAGTGAAGGTTTGTGTGTTGCTACGACACTGAGGCTTCAGTGGTGTTTCCAGACTGAAACAGAATAATGAAGAAAGACCTGATCATCCCCATCCACACATTGACCTATGGCCCACCACTGTTGGCTTCCTCTCCCAGTCCTGGTGGTAGCACAGATTGGCACAGTTTGCTCCACTGCCCATGAGGTGCCCATGAGAGGCTGAGTCGACAACCACAGTCAAGATCAACAGCTTAAACTCCATTCTGGGTCTATGGAAACAAGAACAACCTTCTGAAATGAGGTCACATTGCTATTTGGGACTGGGAGGATGCCTTTGTGATATGGATTGCACTCTGGATCCCGAGGGGGACTTTTAAACACAGCCACATAGCAGCTCCGGAAATTGTCATAGTGAGAAGGCAGGTTAAAAAAAAAAGCTTTTACTGGCTTGCTCAAAGGAGGCTGCGGGTAGATTGTGGGGTGGAAAACTCCTCTGGAAATGAAAAGTTTTTTTCCTTACATATGCATCATTTCTTCTGGTCCTGAAAGAAAACACAAAGCAGACGAGAGAAGGAAACGGAGACTAGCAGTCATCTTGTTGGTATTCCCACAGCACCCCCTCCTTAAGCACTTGCTGCCATCTCATCCAACTCCACTCAGTGTATTTCCACCCGGCAATGATGCAGAAATGTCTGCGCACTCCAGTTTGATTGTAGTCGGGCAACGTTTATGGCTTTGACGTTCAACTGAGCATGGCAGGACGTCTAGAAACAATTATAACCAGCACCTGCTCTGTCTGTGCTGTGGGCAGGCAGTGACGGATTCCCAGCCTCCGGAACACTAGTGTTCCCTCCCAGCTCAGGATAATGACGGTGACACTCGGCCCCCTTGTTGTCTGGGGAGCTCAAGGAGCTCTCCTCTGAAACCTCAACTTATGGGCATTTCTTTAAGTGAAGACATCAAATTAGTGACTGGAAAGGAAGGCGTAGGAGATGATTATTGGCCACAAGACAAGCCTCAACCGCCTCCAGAGAGCATGTCTCCTAAGTGCCAAGTCGGCGGCGACAGCTCGGGGGCCCTGGGTCACTGGGTGGTGTTGAGCGGGGACTCTGGGGCCCCGGCGTGGGACGCTGGCGGGTGCAAGTTCAAGAGGGTCAGGGGATGATGCCTCCCCACGCCCCTGCCCTCCCCCAGCAAGGGCGCTCTGGGATGCTGGGTCCTTGAGGCCCCGGTTGGCGGGGCCGCCCACGGTCAAGGCTTCGGGCACACGCGCGGGTGCGCTGAGGCCTGCGCCGTGCAGGGGTCTGGGCTCAGGCAGGTGGTCGCGGCGGCTCCGCGGGCGGGCGGGCGCCCAGCAGGACGACCGACGACCCCCGGCGGGTCGCCGGCACCCAGCGCCCGGGCGTAGAGGCGGGCGGGGGGGCTGCGCTCCGTCGCCGCCAGGGCCCCCTCCCTCCGCGCCCCCCCCGCGCCAGGTGAGCCTGGACTGGGCCTCGGCGGGCCGCGGGGCTGCCCTCTCGCCGCCCTCCAGCGCCCCCTCGGGGCCGGGCCGCGCCAAGCCGGGCGGCCGCCGGCCGAGGCTGGGGGTTGGGAGGGGCGGGGGTCGCGGGCGGGTCGCTCGTTCGGCCGCTGGCGGGGGGGCGGGGGCCGGCTCGGCTTGCCCTGGCGGCGGTGGTGCCGTGAGGAGGAGTCCGCGCTCCTCTGTGGCGGCGGCGGCGGCCGGCTCCAGGCCGGGTTTTGGCGCCGCCCGCCTGCTGCCTCCTGGGGGCTCCTGAACTCCAGCCCCCTCTCTATCAGCCTCTCACTCCATCTCAATATGTCTCAAGATGGCGGCCAATGTGTGATCGATGTTTCAATATTGGAAGCGCTTTGATTTACAGCAGCTGCAGGTCAGGCTTCTCCTCTCTCGGCCTCTCGCTCGGGGGTGGGGGCTGCGGGCGGTCGCGGCCTCCCCGGGGGCGCCGGGCTGCCTTGCGGCCAGGGGGCCGCGGCGGAGGGGAGGAGGTGGGTGCCGGGGAAAGCGGGGCCGACTCGGGGACAAGTCCCTCTCACTCCCCGGCCCCCATTGATAACTCGCTTGATCGGAAATTGATCCTCTTTGTTCAATTCATCGATCAGCCCAAGATGGCGCTGGGAGCCGCCGCCGCCACCGCTGCCCCTCGTGTCTGCCCCCTCCCCTGGCGCCCCCCCCCGGCCCCGAGCCGCCGCCGCGGGACCGGGGAGGGGGCGGCACCGGGCGCCCGCGGGGTGCGCAAAAAAAACAAAAAAAAAAGAACTTGAGGAAAGTTGTGTTTTTCTTTGCTGTCTCATACCCTGTATTCTTTTATCTCCTCTCTGAGATCCTTCTGTAAGGGGATGTCCAGTGCACTGCAAATAGGTTTTGGGTCTATACCCGGCCGTCCCCTCTCATTCTCCATGATAAGATTTTTTTGTTCTCATGATGCCTGTTGCCTTATCCCTTTGAAACTTTGTGATCACACAGGCTGGTATGCTTCCTCCATGTGGGCTCTGTTGCTTCTGAGCTAGATGGTTGCTTCTTTACCTTCAAGCCTTTAAGACCCCACACGCTATATCTTTTGGTAGCTGGACACCATCGGCTTTCTTCATCACATTTGCTTATGCAGCAGCTTTGTGGTCAGTGATCGTGTAGGGAAGGTGAGCATCGTTTAATGCCAATTTAATAGAACAATGTTCTTGCAATGAACGAGTCCTTGAGCGGAGGCCCTATGTCCATCTGCTACCTTAATACTAAATCTATAAACATATGGACATAGATCTATTTCCCCATGCCCCTTTGTAAATATATGTACATGCCTTTATTTAGACATCTATAACTGGCCCTTGCTTCCCAGCTCACTCTTCTATACCCTTTGATTTTCATTTTGTGCCCACTGTCATGCTCAGTCTTCCTTTGGGTTTCAGTAATTCCTCTTGGTTACATTACCCTTGATCACGCCCTACCAGGCCTCCTGCATCCCCCTCACCACCGATTTCCATCACTTTTTGTTCCCTTATCTCTGGAGTTCTTAACACCACTACCTTTCTTCCCACCTCCCTCTCTCGCATGTCCTCCAGGATGTGCTAGTTCCGTTTTTTTTTCTCCTCCAGATTGTTCGTTCAGCCTATCTTATTTAGACAGACCTGTAGAGGCAATAACATGCACAAAAACAAGAAAGAACAAAACCAAGCAGCAAAATAAACAAAACAACAAAAATCCAATTACAATAAAAGAAAACAAAGGTCAACAAGATAGAAAAGCTCATAGATAGTTTAAGGACTATGTGTTGGCCTTTAGAAGTGTTTTCTAGTCCAGTCTTTTGGGGCACCAAACCCTGACCCTAAAGTCCACCTTTAGCATTTCCTTGGGATCTTGCTGCTCCTTTTACTTGCTCTTCTGCTGTACCCCCTTAGTGTTATGCCTCGGTGTAGCGAGATCAGTTTGGGGGTAATTCCCACACTGTGTCTCCAGTGTTGTCCCCTCTAGGGCTATGGGTCTTTGAGGGACGTTGTGTCTCGTCGTGGGGCTGGCCATGTGGTCTTCTATGTGAACTGACTTCTCTGAGTGGGAACATCATCCTCAAGGTCTGGTGGGACAGGATGTGCTCCACTCTCCCCTTCTCCCCTTCATCTCTGTGTGCTCTGATCAGATAATGTCTCTGTCCAGGAGATGCAAATTCAATGCTATCCTCTGAAATAAAATCTTTGGGAGGGGTTGTGGGGAATATCTGCTCAGATCTTTGGTGTGTCCAGGAGAGAGGGACTGCTCGGCTGGGCACAGCCACGAGGGGCTCAGAACTCTGGCTCCAGAAAATGGTTGTAAGTTTGGCTTTGTTTTTAACCAGTTGTGTGCCTCTGGGTCAACACCTGTGTTTTTTTGAGTTAGTTTTCTGATCCGAAAAGTAAAGGTACTCCATTGTCCAGACTCCCATGTCACCAAGTGATCGATAGGGGCTAACCAGAGCCTGATTCAAATAGTGTGGATCTGTTAGGTGCCTTCTAGACCTGGGGTGGCGATTCTGAGCCCAGGACAACAATAATGTCCGAGAGGTGATATAGGTGGCTCCAAATTGAAACAGGAAGACCACTGTGGAGATTTTGTCCTTCCACTGATGGCCACAGGCCACCGCCTCACGTCCTGCAAAAACAGTTTCCATGGCTCAACAGCCAAGCCAGGGGCCAGTGCCATAAAAATCATATGGCTAACTGGGACAAAGGGCAGACAGATATTTTTTATCATGATGTCTTGAGAAACCCACCTAACCTCCATGCAAATCTTCTGGTGTGAGTTATTTTTGGAAGCAATCATATGCTGACAGTAATTCAAATCTTTCCTTTTGACAATTTGCCTGTACTCTTTTCTGAACCTGAGAAGGTAATCCCTGTGTCCACTAAGAAATTGACTGGCTGGCCTCCTACTTGGACAGTTAGCCTGGGATCCTGGGGACCAAGTGAAACAGAGCACTGACACCTTCATTCAGCTTCTTCAAGCATTATTGTCTCTTGCTTGGGATTTTCTAGGTGTGGATGAGGCCCGTCCTCTCTATTGGAGGGTTGTCTGCTTCTCCTGGGGTATTCAAGGCACTGATTTTTCCAATGTCCTTCTTTCCTGCAGTAGGCACATTGATCCTGCCCCATGGCTTGGCGGTGCCCACAGGTCAGTCTCTCCGTAAGTGGGCCATGCTCTCCTTTTCCTGAGTCTCTGGGGTCTCTCATGGCAATTACTAGTATTTTAACTAGTTTCTTTGTCTCTGTCGTGGTAGGATCATCTCTGTTGTTACACACCCGCTGAGCCACTTGTACCAAATCACTAAGATTTTTCCCGTCAAACCCTTCCCACTTCTTTTTCATGTCTGAGGCAGACTGAGTAATAAAGGCAATACTTATTGCCCTCCTGTTCTCGGGGCCTCCAGGCCGTTAGGGATATAAAGCCCGTAGGCTTCCATCAGTCACTCTAAAAAGGCACGCAGACATTCTCTTGTAAGAGCCTGAAAATTCTCACTGACCTTAGATAAATTCATAGGTTTTCTAGCTGTTCCACTGAGGGCCTGCAAGAGAAACTGGTGATACCTGGTTAGGCCTTCTGTGCCTTGCAAGGAGTTTGGATCTCACATTTTTCGTGCAGTGGCAAAAAGAGTTTCCCTCACATGGGGAGTGCCTGCTGTCTGACCATCATGTCCATTGACTGCTTACTGGGCCTCTCTCTGGCAGGGCTACTGTACCTGTGTTGTGAACAGCACCTGGAGAAGTTGCTGGCAATTTCTGGAGGTGGGCTAATGCATATGGAAAACCGTTTCTATCAAGGAATCAGACCTGCTTTGTCAGAAAAAGGGATTTTGTTGATTCCAATTATACAAATCACTGGAATACAAGGGGATATATACCCAAAAAGGGACTCAGGGGTCTTCCCCAGGTGTTGGGGCTGCTTGCCTTGAGTGTAGAATGGCTGCTGCCGAATCATCCTTCTTGGGGGGTGGGGCGGTCGAGATCCCATACCAGCCCTAGTGTATGTTGGGGTGTGGACTCAGAAAGGAGTTATGAGTATTTCTCTCTCTCCAGCCCCATGCACCTGACAGGGTGGCAGTGATAATGAAGGGTCGTAAGCTAGTTCTCCCACTCCCAGAGTCCTCCTGCAAAAAGGAATAAAGACGAGACGGAGGGGTATGGGGAGGGGTTGGGGAAGGGCAGCCTCCACCTTAGTGGTTTTAGGACCTTGGGTCTATTTTTTTTCTGGTCCTGCCATGTTTCCTGAAATCTTGAAACAAGAACCCTTTCTGTTGCAGGAGGAAGTAAGTCTTTTGTTTATGCTGGCTTATTAGTGGCAATGTCATTCCACGCATCAATTTTAGGGATCAGATAGGGATGTCCTGGTTCCCCATAAACATAACTATGAACTCTGAGAAATAGGTGAAGGGAAAACGAGTCTTGCATGGGCAAATCAGGAACTCCTTCTGTCCAATCACCTTTAAACAAATTGCGGAGTCTCCAGGCTTTAGGGCTGAAACTACATTCTCTTTGTGAGCGCCTAGAGCAGGGGTCCTCAAACAATAGCCTGTGAGCCACATGCGGATAGCCGAGGACCTTGATCCTGTCCGCCGAGTGTTTGTGCCCCGTTTGTTTGTGTGTTTTTTTTAAACTTCAAAATAAGGTATGTGCAGGAAGCATAGGAATTTGTTCATAGTTTTATTGAAACGATAGTTCGGCCCTCCAACTGATCAGAGGGACAGTGAACTGGTCCCTGTTTAAAGAGTTTAAGGACCCCTGGCCTAGAGAAATCAGAAATCCGTAGTTCTGGGGAGAGCACTCCTGTTAAGGAGGTTTCCTTTCTAAGCAAGCCCAGACAGTGGCAATTGGATCTCGGTGCACCTCGAAATGTTGTAGCCACTCTCCATTCCCAGAAAGAAAACTACTCCGACCGCTGGCAAGTTCAACAGAAAAAGTTTTTTTTCCTGAGCAGCCCCAGTCTAATTGACCAAAGGTTTTTATACTTTTGCAATGTGCAGGTGTGCAAGCAGGCAGAGTAGAGAAGCAGGGTGTTGCAGTTAGTCATTCTTAGTTGAACAAAGACTGCTCTGGTCGCTCTCGCGAATCTTCTGAGCATCCATATCCTTTGGGACATTCCCTTGGGCACATCTGCACAGCCTACCTCCCCTATATCAGCTAGTTCATTTACAGTTCATAGCTACTTTATTTACTTTACATGGTGCCTTCTGTCAGCTCATAATGGCTTCACTCTTGTCAAGGCTGTTTAAGCTTTTCCCAGAGATCCTATATAGCCGCCATTGTGGCCATGGGGAAACGGGGCCTGTGACCCTGGCCAAGATGGTGCCCACCAGCCCAAACATGTGGAAGGGCACTGCCTAGGGAGCTGGTTGAATAGACCTGGGAGTTAGCCCTGCCTTGTCCTGGGAGCCAAATATTTCCCTTTTCCCCTCCATTCCCTTTCTCCTGGCTTTTCAAACAAGCTGCTTTAGCCCTATAATGCCCAGCACAACATTTTTATAACATTTAATTGAAACTTATCTAGTACCAAACTTATAAATTATCAATGTGACAATTTGGTTACATTTCAAAAACATTGCACGTTTTATATATTTGAATGCCATATATACATATTGATAACTATGAAAGTAAAGAATAAAAATGTTTAAAATTATTTCCTGAATTTAAAACTTGAGGCGTTATAGTGTTAGTGTTCTACCAGTGTAGGTTTGTTCCTTGTTACAGGCTGGTTTTCCTTGGCCCAGGCTTAGGCCAATGGCATATGGAACCCTTCCTGTGTAACTGTTACCTTTAGGCTTTCAGTGTTGCTGCTTAAGGCACTTTTGGGGAAAGCTCTTACTACACAGTTCCACTGCCACGATGTTCCAGACAGAAATTCCAATTCCCTTAAGGTTCCCTGAGCTTCCAGATGCCCCTTCCCTTCAGAGATTTGAGAGTCTGCTCCCGCCAGCAGGCATCTTGGAGGGCCGTGGGGCCATTCCAAGCAGTGGTTCTCCTAGCTTGTCTAGAATAATGGTTGGACTTAAAGTCGACCTCAGTGAGTTGTCTTTGATCCCTTACTTCTTGCTGGGGCATCTTCCTGAGGCAACAGATTCAGGGCAATAAAGGGCTCGCTCTCAAGTGGGGTTTATTGACCTTGAGGCAGCAAGCTCTACATAGCCTTCTTTTGTGCTTTCTAGATGGGACTTAGCAGCTTCATACTCAGGAATTGCCCCCTTGCATGAATCCTGTCCAATTGGGATAGAGTTGACACAGAGGCTAGACAAACAAAAGCTGATACACTATGCAACTTTATTTGAGAAAGGAGAATGGTGGCCAGAGAATGGTACACTTTCCCTTCTAACCCTGATTCACCTGGAACAGTTTTGTAAAGTGATTGGAAAGTGGGCCGAAATGCCAGAAGTTACAGCATTTCTCCTTTTGAGGAGCAGTAGAGACCTTCATCCCCAGTGCACCCAGGAACCCCTAAGGCAGGCATCCTCAAACTGTGGCCCGTGGGGCACATGTGGCCTGACGACATTTATCCCACCCTCAGGGTGTTTTTGCTGCCTCTGCATGTCCTACTTAGTAGCCGATTCGTGCAATGTGCATAGGAATTTGTTCATAGTTTGGTTTTTTTTAACTATAGTCTGGTGCTCCAACGGTCTGAGGGACAGTGAACTGGCCCCCTGTGTAAACAGTTTGAGGACCCCTGCCCTAAGGGATCCTGGACTTAGGGGTTACTAATCTCCCAGCCCTGAAACATCCCTGAACATTCTACCCGTTGTAGGAGGCACCATGGGAATTTGGTCTCTGGGTAATTTACAAGTATTTTATTCAATTTGAAGCCAAGAAAATTAAAAATGACTCAGACACTTACTTTCTTTTGATCCCTGTTGACTCCCGCTGTAGTATTCCAATATTACAATTTAACGCTATAACGCATGACCTTTTCATTCCATTCAATTAAATGTGTGTGTATAGATAGATAGATAGATAACTATGAAAGTAATTAATGAAAACAAAATTTGTTTGACCAAAGTTAATAATTGAGGGATAATAGGATTAAATAGAAGCATGGTTCTTAGCAGTGGGTCCAAACATTAGGATCATAAATGAAACAGTGATCTCAGTGCACCCAGTAGTTCCCAAACCCTGTACCCTCATAGGGGAAATTGTGGATGCTTTTACTCCCGTGCCTATACTTAGAACGAACAAACACACATGCCTGATAATCCTAAGATTTTTTTTGTTTCCTGTGACACTCACCTAATTTCAAGGGCACTGCCACCTCACAAGCCTAGCCTTGTCTCAGTTAAACTGTTCACCCTTTTGTCCGTTTGTTTGTTTTTCCAGAAGTTCTCAAGTTACCAAGCCCTCTGAACCAAGTGTGCCACCTCTAGGACCACCATCTCCTGGACCACCTCAACCTTATCCATCCTAGACCTGAATGGACAACCCCTCCCAGCAGAGTAGAAAGGGTATGGACCCAAAGCCCCACTTCACCCTTTTGCCAGCAGGAAGGACCTAAAGATGTCGTCGCCTTGTACCCCAAAGATTTGGGTCCATATCTCTTCAGGGTGTAAATTTTAGGTAGCTAGCATAGGGACTAGGTTGTCCATGATACATGCTCAGAGGGCCAAGCTAGCCACCCAGGAAAGAGTGGCACACCGAGCGTGCTCAGAGGTCCAGGTTTCCAGTCAGGAAGGCCAGGTACACCTGGGTGGGTGCTGCACCCACATTGACCCACCTAGGCCAAGTAAATTCAATTCAGCCACTGGGGTCCACCAGGGTTGCCTACCATGCCTCC
>NW_027457912.1:882500-934940 GCF_050624435.1 Tenrec ecaudatus | reverse complement strand
ATGGGGTTAGTCCCATTCTCCTTCCCACAACTGCTCAGATTTTGTGGTTTTTCTATGTATCTATTTATCTCTCTAACTATCCTTGTATGTTATTGTTATTATTGGAGTATTTATCTCTGTTGCCTTTAATGCTTGTAGTCTACTGATAAAGGATAGTGTTTTGATGTTCCAAATGTTTCCTCATTTTCTGGGTTACATGACACAAACCAATAGAAGAAGAGAAAAGAAAAAAATTAACCCAAGTAATAACACCAACAATAAAACCAATTTAGTCTTTTGGTTAAGAATTAGTCAGACTTTCCCATTCCTAGGCTAACCCTTGAAAGAAAAAGAATGAGATAAAAGACCATAGGGAGGAAGAAAGGACAGTGGGAGGCAAGGGAATAAAGAAAGACGGTGGCAGGGTTGTGTGAACAATTAAAGTGGACCTTCTTTGATGTGTATTAAAATAATATTGACTTGTTTTTTCAATACTCACCAAAAAATATTTTATATCAATCAAGAAAACCTCACTACTCTGGAATCAATTCTGACATATAGCAACCCTTTGGACAGAGTATAGAACTGCCCCTGTGGGTTTCCAAGGCTGTAAATCTTTACAGGAGTAGAAAATCTCATCCTTCTCTTGTGGAGTGTGGGGGGGGGGAGTTTCGAACTTCTGATCTTGCAGTTAGAAGTCCAACTCATAATCTACTTCACAAACAGGGCTCCTCCTTTCATCATTAATCTAGACTGTTTGACCTTCTTGGCTTACTGGGTTTTATTTTCTCGCTTTGGAAGACATGGTACCAAAATACACACCATTTCCTAGCCCCCAAAAAATCAAGAGTAAGCAAAAGCAAAACAGGAAAAACTAGCAACCCAATCCAAACCAACTAACCTTTTAGCCATATAGATAAAGGATACTAGTAGCCAACCTCTGTGTTGGGGGCAATAGGGATGGATGGGGACTGTGGTTAACAGGCATGTGTCAGCTCATCCACAGGGGACATTCAAATTCTAGCTCCAGACTGTTGTTGCCTTGGGAAGTGCAAGGATTTTAAGGCCTGATTTTCTGTTTGTAACTGAGATGCTGAGAATATAAAATTCGATGTGAAATCGTCAACTTTTCAAATATTGGATCACATTAGTTAAAACCACTTTTCTGGCTGCTCATCATCATACTAGCACATCATTAGGCTAAAATCATATCAAAAACATCTGGTTTGTCCCCTGTGCCCTTTAAGGACAACTGAAACATAAGGATGGGAATGTGACATTCATTCTTCCTCTAGACCCTCACCCATTGCCTCCATCGGCTGGCGTTCATAGAAGAGGCAGACAGTTTTGTTCAACTTCAGCATAATCAGAGTCCTGAGAGTTAAACACAATACATATATAATTTCATACTAGTCGTTTTAATATTAGCCCAAACAAAACCAACAAAAACCCAACCCGTTGCTGTTATGTTGGTTCTGGCTCCCGAGGACTCCCTGGGTGCCAGGGAGAAACTACACATTACAGGATTCTCAAGCTTGTGGGCTTCTAGAAGCAGACCATTAGTAATTTCTTCTGAGGGGTGCAACTGCCCACCTCTTGATACGTTGAGTCCTTAACCATTTGTGCCACCCAGGGTCTCCCAGTCTTCGTATGTGACCCCCAAATTCCTTGACAGGCTACCTATAGGAAGGTAGAGTCTATGCCCTTTCCCCTTAAATTGGGATGTTTCATGACCTCTGTAACCAATAGATTATGGAGAAGATGACACTGTGACATCTAGTTTGGGCAACCCCTTCCCTCCCCCAAAGTGCTTCACAGCTTCTGAAAAATCCCTTCAAAGATTTCTTCTTGAGTGCTCACCCTCAGAATGTCCAGCCACCACGTGCTACCTCTCAGGACACTTCTCAGCTCCCGGACACTATGCTGAAAGGAGCCTGAGCCACCTGGAAAGGTCACTTGGAGACACTCCAACCAACAACCCAGCTAAGCACCCAGCTAACGGCCAGCTTCTGCTGCCAGCCCTCTGAGTGCACGTGTAGGCACTGGAGTCACCAGAGGCCCCTGCTCCAGCTCCCATGTGACTGCCAACTCATGGGAGACTCCAAGCACGACCCAGTGGCCTCCCAGCAACCACACGATGATGGTCCTTGTTTGAAGCCACTGCGTTTGGGGAGGGGGCGTTTCTTGCCCAGCCACAGGGATGAGAACCTGCATCTCAACAAAATGCAGGTGGGTGAGGGGGCCAACTCTTGAGCCAGGCAGCCTCCCTTCTTGTCAACTCCTGGGGATTATTGTTCTTGCCACTGCTGCCCCAATTCCCCAGGAGCTACAGGATGGCAGGCAGCAGACCTCAGGTGGCCAGGAGGCAGGAGCCTCTGTGGGAAGCAGTTACAATGGGAGACATAACCTTAAAGGCAGGAGCCTGACTTTACCTTTGCCTCCTGGAGATTTGGGGTGCAGAACACCTGTCAAATCCCATCTTCTTTCCAACCCTGATCATATGTCTGTCTTATGTTTGCACACAGGACGCAGACTTGTGAACACCCAAAGAACAGGGTCTGGCGCCAAGAAACCAGCGCCACAAGGAACTGATGTTTCTCCAGCAATGGGGAGGGGTGGGATGAGAGGAAGAAAGGAGTACAAATCACTGGATCAAAACAAGGTGGGGAAAGGGAGAGAGTGAAGGAGGGAGACTGGGAGGCTGAAGGGAAAAGGCAGGGAAGGATAGGAGAAAGGTGGGGGTGGGGAGAGGGGAGCGAAGAAGAAATGGAGGAGTGCGGGAGGGAAGATGGAAGGTGAAGGCAGGCAGGAAGACGTGAGCAAAGGGAGGGAAGGAAGAAAAGAGAAAGAGAAGGGCAAGAAGAAGAAAGGAAGGTAGGGAAGAAAGGAAGAAAACGAGAAACCTAATGTCAATGGCACCCTCTATGTTTTTATTTCCTGTTTTTCTGAGGTAGCCTCTTCAGCAGAAGCAAATGGGCTGAATCGCCTCAAACTCCACCTAGGTAGAAAGCACGGGTTTCATTTTGCCAGGGCCTGTGAAAATGTTTGAACTGAGCAGCATTAACAAGGAGACAGAGATTACCCCACGTGGCTGTTGCACTCTGATGATGCCAAGGCAACGGGAATGGGGGCTCATTATTTCACCAGGTGACAAAAAAATAGTATTTTGACGTTTCACCATGAACGTGGGGAAGGGGGGTGTGGGGGAGGAAGCAGGGGCCCTTTGTGGAGTCTCTTCTTGCCATTGTGATGCCCCTTGGCCTGCCAACAACCTGAGATCCTGCACTCTGCCAGTGAGGGGCTTGGCTGCAGGCCCTAGCCCAGCATTTCTTATCAGATTTACTGTGACAAGTGATGGGAGAAAAGAAAGATGCTGTTAACAGCGCATCCGTTCAGACCCTGCTATTTAGAAATTTGGATTTATATTTTGTCAGAGAGTAGTAGCACTGATGTTAATCTTTGCACTACCCTTGGAAAAAAATCATTCATAATCTTAAAACAATAATCCATAGCATTTATGGAGCTCTGAGAACCAAGGGATGGTCAGAAGCATTTGTAGACAGATGTCTCATTTCATCTTCAAAGCAACCCAGTGAGGAATAAGAAAAGTTGGCTTATGACATCCCTTTTGGAAAATGAGTCTTTGTAAGCACAGAGAGGTCCAGGTTTGCCCAAGGTCACATAGTCAATAAGTTAGAGAGCCTGGATTTGAACATGAGCGGTCTGCTGCCAGAGGTAGTTTTTTTGCTCGTGTTTATTAAGGCAACTTGCAGCTCTGGCAAGGATTCAGATAGAATTGAGGTTCATTTTTTTAACAATTTATTAGGGGCTCATACAACTCTTATCACAGTTCATACATATACATACATCAATTGTATAAAGCACATCAATCTTTGCCCTACTCATTTTTCTCCTCTTTTCTTTTTTTACATTTTATTAGGGACTCATACAACTCTTATCACAATCCATACATATTCATACATCAATTGTATAAAGCACATCCATACATACCCTGCCCCAATCATTCTGAAAGCATTTGCTCTCCACTTAAGCCCTTTGCATCAGGTCCTCATTTTTTTCCCCCTCCCTCCCCTTACCCCCTCCCTCATGTGCCCTTGGTAATTTATACATCGTTATTTTGTCATATCTTGCCCTATCTGGAGTCTCCCTTCCCCGGTTCTCTGCTGTCCCTCTCCCAGGGAAGAGGTCACATGTGGATCCTTGTAATCAGTTCCCCCTTTCCAACCCACTCACCCTCCACTCTCCCAGCATCGCCCCTCACACCCTTGGTCCTGAAGGTATCGTCCACCCTGGATTCCCTGTACCTCCAGCCCTCATATGTACCAGTGTAGAGCCTCTACCCTATCCAGCCCTAACAGTGCTTCTCTCTATCCTTGTGGAGCCCTGGTGATGGGCTGGGCTGCTAAGTAGTAGGTTAAACAGGCTTTCCCCTCCTGTGAAAAGTTACACTCTCGGGAAACTCACGGGTGCCAGTTCTACCCTGTCCTCCAGGGTTGCTCTGAATCAAGGTCATCTCAATGGCAGTGAGTTTGGCTTTTTAATGTCTCTCCCTGTTGTTGTTGTTGTTTTTGTTGTTGTTGTTGTTGTTGTTGTTAGTTTGCCATCCAGTTGGTTCTGGTCCATGGCAAACCTATTCACAGCAGAATGTAAAAATAACAGCTCCTCCTCCATCCACCCAAGTGTTCCTATGCTCAGTCCTCTTGTTGTAGTCACTGTGTCAATCCAGCTCTTCAAGGACCTTCAACCTTTTTTCACAGCCCTTCCATTTTTCTAAGCATGATGCCTCTCCAGGGACTGGTCTCCACTGAAAACATGTCCAAAGTCTCACCATCCTTACTTCTAATGGGAATTATGGCCGTACTTCCAAGACAGATTTTGTTTGTTCTTTTGGCAGTCCATGGTACTGTCAATATTCTTTGCCAGTACCATGGTTCAAATTCATACAGTTTACCTGGGTCTTCTTCACTCAATGGCAAGCTTTTCACATGCAGATGAGGCAAATGAAAATACCATGGTTTGGATCAGGTGTACTTCCTGCTTAAAGTAACATCCTAACTTTTCAACATTCTAAAGAGCTCTTATGCAGCAGATCTACCCAGAGCAATGTATCTTTTCATCTCTTGACTGCTGCTTCCAGGAGCATTGCTTGTGGATCCAGACAAGACAAAATCCTTGACAACTTCAAGTTTTTCTCGATTTATCATCATGTTACCTATTGGTTCAGTTGTGAGGACTTTGGTTTTCTTTGTGTTGAGTTGTATCCCACATTGAAGGCTGCAATCCTTGATCTTCACCAGCAAGTGCTTCAAGTCCCCCATCCTTGTCAGCAAGCCAAACTGTGTTGTCTGCATATAGCAGGTTGTTAATAATATTTCCTCCAAATCTGATTCTGTGTTCTTCTTCATATAATTTGGCTTCTCTGATTATTTGCTCACCATACAGATTGAAAAAGTATAATAAGTGGGTGCAACCTGGATGCACACCTTTCTTGATTTTTAAACCATGCAATCTACCCTTGTTCTATTTGTGCTACTGCTTCTTAATCCATGTACAAGTTTCACATAAGCAAGACAAAGTGTTCTGGAATTCCCTTCTCTAAACTATCCATGTTTTGTTATGATCCACACAGTCAGATACCTTGGGTGTTAATAAAACTTAAGTAAACATCTTTTGGGTATTCACTGCTTTCAGGCAAGATCCATCTGATATCTGATATCCTTTGTTCCACATCCTCTTCTGAATCTGGCTTAAATCTCTGGGAAACCAAACTCACTGCCTTGTAGTTGATGACAACTCATCCTGACCCTATAGTATAGGGTAGAACTAACTGCCCCTGTGAGTTTCTGAGACTGTAACTCATTATGGGAGTAGAAAACCTTGCTTTTCACCCACGGAGTGACTGGTTGTTTTGAACTGCTGACCTTGGGGTTTGCAATCCAACCTGTAACCACTGTGCCACGATGGCTCTTGAATGCTGAATATGGTAACTTTCTGTCAATGAATTAATGCAACTGTTGTTGTATTAGCTTCAGTACAATTTGACTCACATGTGATGTCAATGATAGGGTTACATAATTTGACCATTCCGTTGGTCTCCCTTCTTTGGTATGTTTACACATATGGATCTCTTCCAGTCCGTTAGCCAAGTAGCTGTATTCCAAATTTCCTGACATAGATGAGTGAGTCCTGCCAGTGCTTTATCGGCTTGTGGAAACATTTCAATAGATATTCCAGAAATTCCTGGCATCTTGTTTTGGGTTAGTGCTTTCCATGCATCTTGGATTTCTTCTTTCCTGACCATTGATTCTTGCTCATATGTTACCTCCTGAAATGGTTGAATGTTGGTCTATTCTTTTTGATACAGTGACTCCATATTGTTTCCATCTTCCTCAGATGTTTCCTTCATCATTCAATATTTTGCCCATAGAATTTTTTAATATTGCACCTCGAGACTTGACATTTTTCTTCAGTTCTTTCAGTTTAAGATATGCTGAATATGATCTGTTTTGGTTTTCTAACTCTAGGCCTTTGCACATTTTCTGATAATATTTTACTTTGTATTCTCGAGTTGTCCTTTGAAATTTTCTTTTTAGCTCTTTACTTCATCATTTCTCCCATTTGCCTTAGCTACTCTCTGATTAAGAGTAATTTTCAGAGTCTCTTCTGACAAGCACTTGTATCTTTTCTTTATTTCCTTTTTTTTAAAAATGACACTGTGCTTTATTCAGAGATGTTCTCAAAATTTGGTGGGTTATTATCAAGGTTGTATATTGACTCTCGTGTATTTGTTTGCATTTTCTTGAACTTCAACTTGAGCTCACATATGAACAATTGCTGATCTGTTCCACAATCAGCCCCTGGACTGGTTTCAGTTGCTGATATTGAGCTTCTTTTATTGTCTCTTCCCACAGGTGTAGTCAATTTGATTTCTGTGTATTCCATCTGGAGAAGTCCACATTTATGGTCACCTTTTTTGTTGTTGATCATATGTTTGAAGAAATCATTAATCATGCAAAATTCTAACATACAATCAAAATAAATTGGTAATTATTGGTGATTGGAGTGCAAATGTAGGAACCAAAGAGGAAAGAGCAGAAGTTGGAAAATATAGTATATGCTATCAGCAATTTATTGGTCTTGCAAACTCTGTCATGCGATCTCCAGCTTGGTTTCTATCACCAAGACCATATTTTTCAATTACTGATCCTTCCTCGTTGTTTTCAACTTTTGCATTAAAATAGCATTTTGATAGCAAGTCTGACAAATTTGGGACTGAATATGGTGGTAGAATTATTCAATTTCTGTGTCACCAGCTTTGGGTGGTTGGTGCATAAATTTGAACAATAGTTGTATTGATTGGTTCTCCTTGAAGGGGGCTACATAGCATCCTGGCCCAGGTCATCAAGTCACTGAAGGAGTATCGGGAAAGAGGGAAGAAATTTGGGGTCCCACATTTGGCCACAGACAAAAGTTGTTCTGTGTTTAGACAGTAGTTCTGGGCCTGAGTTTGGGGCAGGTGTGATGAAGGAAAGTGGGCTCCCTCCCTGCATCTGGGAACAGATGGTGGGGCTGCCCTGGAAACAGCAGGCCAGTCAGCTGGAGCAAAAAAGGCTTGGACTCTAAAGCCCTGGCAGGGCAGACTGAAGCTACCTCGACTGTTTTTTCTTAACCCAATGGCTCCCGCTACCCTCACCAACCCCAACTAGGTTAAAGGGAAGAAAGATGTATTTTCTTTACAGAGGCAACTTTCTAGAAAGGAGAACAGCCCACCAGCTGTGAAAGGTCCCCTTAAACCATTTTACTTTGAGCAGGAGAAAGAAATGTTGAGATTCCCAGAGCCACGTGTAATTGTGGATCCTCTAGTGTAGGTTCCAGTGATGCCAGATCGATTTTTCTAGAGAAAGTCAAAATTCCTGTTTTCTTAAAAACCTGCTGATTTTTTCAAAGGCGATTCAATAACATTGGATAGAAGCCAGGTAGGCCAAAGAGCCCTGGTGGCACAGTGGGTTATGTGTTGGGCAGCTAACTAGAAGGTCAGTAGTTTGAAACCACCAGTCACACTGGTGGAGCGGGGGGTGGGGGATAGGGTGGGGGGCTGTGCAGAGATGAGACTTTCTAGTCCATATAGAATTTCAGCCTTGGAAACCCACAGCTGCAGTTCTGCTCGGTCTTACAGGGTCACGGTGAGTTGGAATCTTCTAGATGGCAGTGAATAAGCAGGCCAACCAGAGTCCACACAGGTCCTCATTTGGCTATGGGAGTCCCCAGTCTGTGACCCTCACAGAATCGACCTTTGTGTATTGATGTTAAAAGTGAGATCCAGAGAGGGGAGCGCCTGTCCCCTTGAGGAGCAACGAGTTGACTTTCCAGTCTCCAATCTGTAGCAGACACTCCCGGTGCTCCTTCTCTTCACTCCCAAATTCCTGATTCCGTGTACTCGCCTCAGTCACCGAGGGCCAGCTCTGAAGGTCCCTTTGCTGGTGCTGGCTGAATGTGCTGAGGAACATATGCCCCTCGGAACAGCCCTGACCAGGCCCCTCACTCCTTGGATGGCAAAACTCTGAGAGGCGTGTGCTACACCCAACCCCTGGAGACTTCCTAAGTGATTAAGCAGCAGGTTCCCAGGTTTGTAATTGGATTCACAATCTATTTGTTATCGGTGGCCTTCCCTCCACTGGCTCACAACCCCACATCATTACCTGCATGTTCAGAGTTTCCTAAATAAGCTCATTGCCTTTAAGTCTTTGGCCAGGGTCTGCTTTAGTGAGAACCCAAACTAAGCCCTGGTCTGAATCATTATGTGTCCTTCCTGGCATCCAGTTGATGCCGACTCATGGCAACACTATAGGATAGGGTACACCAAACACCAACCTCCCGTTGCTCTTCATCTGCCTCCACCTTGTTCAGCTTTAGTTGTCCGTGGAAGCGTTTGACACCCATTTAATGCTTCGGAACCCAGAAAGGAGGAAAGGTAAAACTTGGATTCAAATGAAACAGCCTTAAGCAGGACCATAACCAAGATGTGCCCAGGGCTCCTCGCAGCATTTGTCGGGGCTCATACAACTCTTATCACAATCCATATATACATCAATTGTGTAAAACACATTTGTACATTCATTGCCCTCATTATTCTCAAAACATTTGCTCTCCACTTAAGCCCCTGGCATCAAGTCCTCATTTTTCCCCTCCCTCCCCGCTCCCCCATCCCTCAAGAAACCTTGATAATTTGTGAGTGGTGATACTGAGAGAGTTTTGGGAGGGTGGATTGGGAAGAGGGAACTGATTACAAGTATCTACATGTGACCTCCTCCCTGGGGGACGGACAACAGAAAAGTGGGTGAAGGGAGACATCGGAGCGGTCAAGATCCTGCCTTTTCAATTCCTCCATAGGGAGGCATGGTTGACGGTCATGGTCAACCCCAATGGCTGGATTGAATTCACCTGGCCCAGATGGGCCAATCCAGGTGTAATGCCCACCTAGGTGTACCACCCCTTCCTGGCCGGAAGTTTGAACCTGAGCATATGTAATGGATGGCCCAATCCCTATGCTAAACCACCTAATACTATTTGCAAGATGCCAAACACCGTTCTAAGCTTTTTGTGTATAATAATTCAATTATTCCACTTAACAAGCCTATGTGTGGACTCTCTTCTGGCCTCACATTACAGATGAAAAAACAGTGGCACAGGATGATAAAGTCATGAGCCTAGGACCACACAGTGAGGAAGTGGGAAGGAGAGATTTGGACCCAGGCTGCAGAGCCCATGTCTTGGGTGCCTACAGCTGCCATGTAGGACACAGAAAAGCATGGAGCAGACTCGGCGTAAGACATTAGGGAGTTGGGAGGACTGTAGCATGAATGTATGTGCTATGACTTCATGAGAGTAGCTGCTACTCAGATCCAGAAGAGAATGCAAGCCTTTGTAAAAATTATTTTTTCCAAGAGAGGGTGGAAAACTGCATCTTGTGCGAAATCCCCCCAACCTGCACATGTGCATAGCTATTTCAGAAGGTTCCAAACAATGTGTGCTGTGCGGCAAACCAAACTGAGCTCAGGGGGAGCTGGTCTGTGGGTTATGTTAGCCAGAAAGTGAGCAGTTTGAACTCACCAGCCACCACTCCAAGGGAGAAAGAGGAGGCTTTCTGTTCCCATGGACTTACAGTCTTCGAAGTGGCAGGGAGCATTTCCATGCGTCCTATGATTAGGATCTCGGAGGGTGAGGGTTTAGTTGGTTGAGACCTGTCTTCAGGGCATTTCCCAGAAGGGCTTCCTGCAGTGGCTCTGCCTTCAGGAATGTCTGATGACCTTGAGGGCAGCAAAGTCCTAAACACACTCAGGCAGTGGTTCTCAACCTTCCTAATACAGGTCCTCTTGTTGTGGTGATGCCCACCTCCCCCAACCATTAAATGATTTTCTTGCTACTTCATCACTGTAATTTTGCTACAGTTATGAATTGGGTGAGCCCTGTGAAAGGGTCATATGACTCCCAAAGGGGTTGCAACCCACAGGTTGTGAACCACTGCACTAAGGGTTCCCCTCCCAGGCAGCCCTACCAGTGTCTGGTGTGCATAGTTCTGTGAGGTGAGAGAAATGGACTTAGTGTCTGCTTCTGGTGACAGTTGATGTGGGTGGGCTTTCTCCCTATGCCAAATCCCTCTCGAGCCACTTGTCACCACAACAGAGGGAGCCATGCACAAAAAAGCAAGAAGAGGATGCAGCACAGCAGGACAGCAAGCAGAACAAAGATTGAATAAGCACAATTCACTTCAATCATGAATCGGGTGCCCTTGAGATGTGAGGAAGACCCCAGTCTAGTGACATTAGATCAGGTTTAGGGATTGAGTGAAGGGACCCCTCTTAGCTCCCCTCAGCCCCTAATTTGCTTTCCCATTGACCCTGACCCTTGCATCGGGATTGGTCCTTATTCCAGCATGATGGTTGGTTTCATAACCACGGCATATGGGAATGTGTTAGTCGATAGGTTATACAGGCACAGCCTCTGGAATGGGTAAGTGAGGAGGCGATTTGGGCTCGCTCATGCAGACCTCTAGTTGTCCTTGACATGACTGGTAGAAGGGATCATGTGAAGTGATTTGAGATCGGCATTGAGATCTGATAGGTCATGCAGACTTCTAGCTGATCCTGGCAGTACCCTATTTTAAGGAAACAGAATGTTTGGCGTTTAAGTCTTATTTAAGCTTAAATTTTGAGCAATAGGCTGTGGCTCACAGTGAGAGTCTATGTGGAGACCCTACATCCATTATGAGGGGCCACAGATTCAGCCGCCATTGAGTTCTTTCCTACTGCTGACTGGCAGTGGAAAGCTTGTCCCTCAGGCAGTGTGCTTGGGTCCACTCCCCGGGCCAGACTCAACAATATACGGTAGTGTGCACATCCCAATGAAGGTCCCGCTCATGCTCTCACAGGCCCTCCTGAAACTCCATGAATTGATCTGCCTTCAGTCACAATTTTTGTGACAAAGTTGTTTGTTTTCTATGTCTTATTTAAGTTTTCAGGAGCCCAGGTGGTAATGCTGGATAGTGTTGGACTATGAAGAGCAAGGTCGCTGGTTCAAAGCCACTAGTCATTCCACAGGAGAAAGATGAGGTTATTGCTTCCTGTAAAGGTAGCAACTTCAGGATCCCTACACACAGTCACTATGAGTCAGAGTCAGCAGGACAGAATGGGTGTCATTTTATTTAAGTCACTATGGCTGTGGGTCCTTCCGACACCATTGTGGCCTCATGAGGATGCTCTCCTCCATCCAGAACAGCAGTGTGCCTTTTTCTTGTGTAAAACTTAGCAAAGGAGTCCCTAATAAAATATAGTTGAATTGGGAGTCATTTCCCCCTAAAAACAAAGTAAATACATAAATAGAAACGAGACTATGGTGCTAATAACCAGTTGGAGAGTTGAGAGAGCTGAACTCTTAATCCTGATAGAAACCCATTGTGACTGAGCACCTGCTCAAGGTCATCCACAGCCTATGAGGTTGAGCCTATGTGTTGGGGGGTAATTGTGTACATAAAGTTAACAATTTATCTTTCTAAAGATTCTGACTAAAACTTACTTTAAATAATAAGTTTTCCCCTGGGCTAGGTAAAGTTCAGGGATTTTAACCCCCTAGCATCCACCCCCTCTCAGCATTCATCATGTTAGGCCAGAGGAGGCAAGTCACACCCACTACCCAGGGAGCACTGCTTCCAAAAGCACATTGCCTGTGCCGGGGCAGAGGGGAGGTACCCGGACCAGAAATGCTGACAGAGTGGAACCAGAGAGCTCAGGCCCTAGCTTCCCGAGGGAGCAGCTGTGATGATTCACTTCTGGATGAATATGTTTAAGCAAAGGCCAAGGGCATGACTTGGGCAGCATGAAAAGCAGACGTGCAGAGGTTGTTCACTGCATTCCAGAAGTTCACACACTCTCCGGAGGCTCCTTGGCTCAATGGCAGGAAGTCATTGGTGGCTTCCACCTTCAATCCCAAAAGGTCACTGCCGTCCAGTGGATTCCAACCACAGTGACCCTATATGGAGTTTTCAAGACTGTAAATCTTAATGGGAGACAGCAGTCTCATTGTCCCCCTTGGGACAGGGAGCTAGCAGCCCGTTTTGCCACCAGGGCTCCTTCCTCTCAAATTCTGCATCCAGTCCCTCCGAATATCCTGCCCTGCCCTTGTCTAGGCTTCTTAAATGTGTTCCACGCTGCTTATGTTAGTCTGGGTGCATTCGAGAAACAAATCCACAGAAACACGAATGTATAAGAGAGTTGCTTGTAAAGGGTGATTGCACATCACGAAAACATGCTCGCATGTGCTTATGCACCCGCTTTGTCTTCAGCGATCATGTCGGGGTAGGCTGGTGTGCTTTTTCCATGTGGGCTTTGTTGTTTCTTAGCTAGATGCCCCCCTGTTTATCTTCCAGTCTTTAAGACCCCAGACGCTATATCCTTTGATAGCGGGGCACCATGGTGCTTAACTACTACACCACCAGGGTTCATTAGCATGTGACTTATCTCCTGTCATTCACACTAGATGCTCAAAATAGCAGGAGAACAGGTTTCTCCTTTGTGGCCACACCAGGTACTGACAGAACCAAGAACAGAGACACAGTTATATATCTTGACTATCATTTGCATATTATATGCCAGGAATCCCTAGGAAGTGTCTTGGAATTGTTCTACTCTGGTTCAAATTTCACACACCCTCGCAGTTTCCATACTGACTCTGCCAAAACCCTAGTAACTGATTTGCACCTCCTATCAACTTGGAGAAAACACCCTATGCCAGATATAGAAGTGGACATACTTGGTACCCAGAAAACCTCTTCAGTGTTTTGAGGGCGGCTCAGCAAACACCCTATGTCAGACATAGAAGTGGACATACTTGGTACCCAGAAAACCTGTTCAGTGTTTTGAGGGCGGCTCAGCAAACAAAATGGGCACAGTGATTAAGCATTCAGCTGCTAACACAACGGTCAACTCTGTAGTGGTTCTGCAAGAGAAGGATATGGTAGTTGACCCCCCAAAAGAGTTACAAACTTGGAAACCCTACGGGTATTTGTATAGGGTCGCTATGTGTTCCAATTGAGATGATTGTCATAGGTTGGGTTTGGTTTAACCCGTCTTACTGAGTATATACATACTCCTTCTTTACACGCGATCAGTTACTTTAGAGGAAAAAGACATGCCTGTCCCAGAACAATCCAAGGACTGGTAAAGGCAACACCCACAAAGACACTCCCTCTGCCTGCCTAACTCTAAAATGCTGCCCATAAAACACTCTGCCTGGTAATATGTGGGCAGCACACTGGGGAGGTGCAGCAAATGTGTGTTGAATGTATGAGGCCATTTCATAGTTTGGTTGCACGATCAGGGTGTCTGTCATAAAGCCCATCTCTTTGACTCCACCTCTCAGCAGAGATGAACACAAGCTTCCCGTTTTTTTCTCGGCAATGTCCTTGTCAAATAAAAGTTCCTTGTAGATCAGTAACTTGCCACAGAGCAAAAGATATGGGAAGAGGCTCATCTTTCTCCTGGCTATGAAATAGAATGGCAAGCCCTTCCCTTCAACACACACACACACACACACACACACACACACACACACACACACACGCACACACACACACACGCTCGCATGCACACACTCGCGCACACACACACACCTGACTTATAACTTCATTCGGTTGATTAGCAAACAAAGCTCTACAACCCAACTATGTGTTTTTCTTCTCCAGAGGAATGACGGACTTATATACCCTGCATTGTCTTTTTTTAATGGAATTGCCCCAGTTCTCCTCACCTTTCCTTAGATAGTGCAGTTAACTATTAGATAACTGCAGGTATTGAAAACTAGTATTGATTTCCAGTTTGTGTCACCTTTGGCTTTGAGCACCCTCCACTTCTCTAGTAAGCTTTCCATTGCTTTGGGGAAATTTTCTCTCTCTGAATTTATTATGTGAGGGGGGTAGTGTAATAATCAATGTGCCTATGGAGGACTATCCTTCATGACCTAAACTCACTAAGGGGCAGTGCCTGATGGAGCATCAGGTTGGAGGAAGGCTTATTAACAACCTGCATTATACAGATGACACAATTTTGCTGAAAATGAGAAGGACTTGATTCACTTGCTGATGAAGATGAAGGATTAAAGCCTTCAGTTTGGATTATGACTCAATGTAAAGAAAGCCCAGACCCTCACTACTGGACCTATTGATAACATCATGATAAATGGAGGAAAGATCGAAATTGTCAAGGATTTTGTCTTGCTTGAATCCACAACCAATTCTCATGGAAGCAGCAGAGAAGAGAACAAATGACACATTTCACTAGTCAAATCTGCTACACGAGACCTCTTTAAAGTGTTGAAAAGCAAGAGATTACTTTGAGGACTGGGGCGGGTTGACCCAGGCCATGGTATTTTCAACTGTCTCATATTCATGTGAAAGTTGAACACTGAATAAGGAAGACCAAAGAAGAATAGATATATTTGATTATTAGTGATGTAAAAGAGTAATAAATGTACCATGGACTGCCAAAAGAACAAACCCATCTAACTTGGATGAAGTACAGCCAGAATGTTCCTCAGGGCAAGGATAATGAGACTTCGCCTTAACTTTGACATGTTGTCCGGAGAGATCAGTCCCTGGAGCAGGACATCGTGTTCTGGAAAGTAGAGGGGCAATGAAAAAGGGGAAGGCCCTCAACAAATGGGATTGACACAGTGGCTGCAACAATGGGCTCAAACGTAAGAACAACTGTGAGAATGGTACAGGACCGGGTAGTGTATGATTATGTTGTATGTATGGTCACAATGAATCCAAACCCTCCCTATGACAATGAACAACAACAACAACAACCACCACCTGACTGAATCCTCTGGGAGGACTCTTGAATGTGAGAAAAATGGAACGAAACCAGAGGAAGGATTGGAGGATGTCTTAAATTCTTGTCTTAATCTCCTTAACCAAAAATTATCCAACAAGTCAGTAGCCTTAAAACACTTTTCCCCCTGCTTTGGAGCTTACAGGTTCAAATTTGGGGTGCGACTCTAGGTCAGGGTCCTTCTTTGTGGATACCAGAAAGTTCCTTGGCATTCCTCGCTATCTTTCTCCCCGTACTGTGTGTTACTGTGTCTATCCTGGACTTTAACTCAGAAGTGTTTAGGTTTAGGCTCAAGCCTATTCTCATATGGCCTCATTTTTTTAACATTTTATTAGGGACTCATACAACTCTTATCAAAATCCATACATATACATGCATCAATTGTATAAAGCACATCTGTACATTTTTTGCCCTAATCATTTTCTTTTTTTAACATTTTATTAGGGGCTCATACAACTCTTATCACAATCCATACATATACATGCATCAATTGTATAAAGCACACCCGCACATTCCCTGCCCCAATCATTCTCAAAGCATTTGCTCTCCACTTAAGCCCTTTGCATCAGGTCCTCTTTTTTTTCCACTCCCTTTCCGCTCCCCCCTCCCTCATGTACCCTTGGTAATTTATACATTGTTATTTTGTCATATCTTGCCCTCTCCGGAGTCTCCCTTCCCCCCCTTCTCTGCTGTCCATCTCCCAGGGAGGAGGTCACATGTGGATCCTCGTAATCAGTTCCCCCTTTCCAACCCACTCACTCTCCACTCTCCCAGCATCGCCCCTCACACCTTTGGTCCTGAAGGTATCATCCACCCTGGATTCCCTGTGCCTCCAGCCCCCATATGCACCAGTGTACAACCTCTGCCATATCCAGCCCTGCAAGGTAGAATTTGGATCATGGTAGTTGGGGGGAGGAAGCATCCAAGATCTGGGGGAAAGCTGTGTTCTTCATCGGTACTACCTCGCACCCTGACTGACCCATCTCCTCTTCTAAACCCCTCAATGAGGGGATTTCCAGTGGCCATACGCCCTCATTTATATTACAAAAGAACTCCCTTCTTTTCAAACAGGATCATGTCCACCAAGGTTCAAAATTCTCACATATTTTGAGGGGGCTACAGATCAATCCATAATGGTTCTTTTGGGTAGCTGTAACAAATGGCTACCAATTGAGTGACTTAAACAGCAGGCATTTGTTCTCTCACTTTTCTGAAGGGCAAAGGGTTAAAATTAAAGTGTGGGCAAGATTCATTCCTTCTGAGAGCTCTGAAGGAGAATCAAAGTAGCCTCTCTCTGCTTTTGGTCACTGCTGCTAATCCTTGATATTTCTTGGCTTATAGATGCACTGATCCAATCTCTGCCAGTGTCTTCACACGGGGTCTCTGTGTGCCCAGTCCTCTTCTTATAAGAACACACCAATCAGTGCATGTAGCATCCATCTGAAATCTAAACCCAGAAAGATGGAGCTCTTGAAATCCTTAACTAAGCACATCTGCCAGGACCTCCTCTCCAAGTAAGGCCATAGCCTCAGGTTCCATGTGAACATGAATGGGTGTGTGTGAATGTGATTTAATGTACTACAGAGGGCACGCTTTGGCCTCAGGAGGAGTGTTTCGCCAGTACCTGCTTCACAGCTCTGAGATTGCCCAGGCATTTGCCACATTTTCTTGTCTTCCCACCATTTATCCACTATTAGGCCTTTTTCCCTAAGTTAGTCAAGTGTCAGTTTCTGTCACTTGTGATCATGACCCTCCCTCCCGCCCAGGTCACAAATTTAAACTGATACAGGCGGTTTCTTTAATGGGCACTATGTTATCCTGACTAGCAAGCATTGCTAAGGAGGGAGGATGAATCAGCGAGAACCCGCTTGCTTCATCTAGCTTCGGGGCAGTCCACAGAGGATTGATCCCTGAGCCACTAACGAATTTTGCAACTGTCACAGAACAATGCAAATAAGTAAGATCCACATCTGCTGAACACCATCATGAGGTCACACTGTGTGTAAATAAATGCCTGTTTCAAGGAGCGAGTAAATCCTAAGGTAAGGAGTGACACGGTTTTGTTGGCACAAACCCAGCAAGGCATTATGGGTCGGATATTAATGAACTCATGCTCCTGGGCCTCACAGAGCCCCAGCTCAACTGCTTCAGCTTGTTGACAAACTGAACTCAGGGTACCCGGAGAGAGCACTACCATTTTGATGAACAGGGTTGGTTGGGGATGATGCTTCCTAACTTGCATTTTAATATAAATTTGATGCTTCATCTGAGCATTGTGGAAAGCGCATTCAGATAAAAGAGAGGGACAAACATCAAGTGACCAGAGGATGAAACTTCTATCTAATATGTGCCCACTGGAATTGCTTCGTGGGAAGGTATTTTTTGGGGGTGTGGGGTTGTTCCCCTACCCTGCTCCAAGCCTTCCTCATCATGACCACCCCCACCCCCACCCCAGCATACATCCTACTGGGAGAATGTCTCTGAATAATGAAGTTTTAATAAATGAAGCTTTAATGAGCCTGATAGTCTGCCTAAGACCCCTTCAAACTGTAGTCTTTCATTTGTATTCTTCCTTCCTTTTTGAAGAAATGAACCTGATGGCAGGTAGTATGTTTCCTTTCCAGGATGAACTGATAGAGCCTCTCGCTGCTGCAGTGGGAGGTGAAACATTAAAAGGCCCTCTGTGGCCATGAGACATGCCCACTCTCCAAGAGACACTGGGCAGGTTTGCTGAAGCTCCTCAGAATTGACTAGTGGCCCTGGTCCACCCATCTCAACCAACCCAGTCTTCATTTGCACTGCATGCCCTCTCTGAGCTCCAACTGGATGTTTCATTTGAGGATGACAAAGCCTCTATTGTGTGAGAAGTTGCACAGACATGTGAACTAATCAATGCTCCCCCTGTCCCCGGGGAGTGTGAAATTCTCCCATCATGACTCACCAGCTTCCCTGGAAATTCCTGTCTTAACTCAGGCACTTAATATCAATGGTGTCTCTGCTTCCTTCCTTCTTGCACACCCCCCCCCCCCAGGCATTAACTGTCATCCTTCCTCTCCCTAAAATATACTTTGAATCTATTCACTTCATGCCATCCCTACTGCCCCAAGGTGTGTCTTGCATTGACTATGAAACTAGATTCTGTATCCATTTTCCAGGGCTGTCAAAACAAAGCGTCGTAAATCAGGTGGCTTTTAAGAACAGTCCACCACCTGTCTATCAGTTCGTGGTGCAGTGGTAGCTAGAGTGTTGCTGTGAAATTGGAAGCCGTGCCACCGATATGACAAACCCCAGAAGGGTCAGCAATGATGGGCAGGCTTCAGTGGAACCTCGAGCCCTGTGGTGCTCAACCTTCCTTTAATACAATTCCTCATGTTGTGGTGACCCCCAACCATAAAATCATTTTCCTTGCTACTTCATAACTGTAATTTTGCTACTGCCATGAATCGGGTGACTCGTGTTAAAAGGTCGCTGGACCCCAAAAGGGGTCACAACCCACAGATTGAGAACCACTGCTCTAGCCTAAGGCAGACTAGGAAGAAAGACCTGGTGATCTACTTCCAAATATCAACAAATGAAAGCCTTATGGGTTACAACAAAATATGGTCCTATAGAGTGCTGGAAGATGAGCCACTGACCTGCACACAACAGCTACAAAAATAGACTCAAACACACCAACAAAGGCCTGCTGAACTCCAAAGCCCTAACAAACCCACTGCCCTCAAGTCCATGCCAACTCATAGTGGCCCTATAGGACAGGAGTGAACTGTGTATTAGTCTGGGTATGCTAGAGGAAAATCGAGGGAGACTCATGTGTATGAGAGAGAGTTGGTGGTTTTTAAAAATCATTTCCCTATTATTTAATCATTATATTAGGGATTCATACACCTCTTATAACAATCCATCCATCCATCCATCCATTATAAAGCACATTTATACATTCATTGCCCTCATCGTCAAAACATTTGCTCTCCACATAAGCACCTGGCACCTGCTCCTCATTTTTCTCCTCCCTCCCCACTCCCTCCTCCTTATGAACCCTTGATAATTTTATTGGGGGCTCATACAACTCTTATCACAGTCATTCATTCCATCCATCCATCCATCCATCCATCCATCCATCCATCCATCCATCCACCCATTGTGTGTCAAGTACATTTGTACATGTGTTGCCCTCATCCTTCTCAAAACATTTGCTTTCTACTTGATCCCTTGGTATCACCTCCTCATTTCCCCACTTCCATCCTCCTCCCCCTCCCTCATAAATCCTTGATAATGTATAAATTATTTTGTCATATATTACACGTCAAACATCTCACTTCCCCCACTTTTCTGTTGTCCGTCCCCCAGGGCAGAGGTTTTATGTAGATCCCTGTAATCGGTTCACTCTTTCTACCCCACCTTCCCTCCACCCTCCTGGTATTGCCACTCTCACCACTGGTCCTGAAGAGATCATCTGTCGTGAATTCCCTGTTTCCAGCTCCTGTCTGTACCAGAGTACATGTTCTGGTCTAATTCTACCTTATAAATCCAGAGAGAGAGTTTTATATCGAACAGTAATTGTACATTAAGCAAACGTCCCAGCCCAGTGCAGATCAAATCCATAACTCTGATATTAGCCCATATGTCTGATACCAATCTATAAATTCCTTTTCAGACCCATAAAACTTGTGCAGTGATGCTGAATGCAGGATAATCACAGGCCAATGGGTGGAAAGTCTTGTGGATCCAGTGGCATTGTAAGCATCTCAGTGCTGGCAGCGACCTCTCTGAGGCTTCTTTGGCTTCAGAGTTCTGGTCGCATCCATTTGGCTTGCCTTCTGTGATGTCTCCCAACGAGTAGCAGAGAGAGAGAGAGACAGAGAGAGACAGACAGAGAGAGAGAGAGAGAGAGAGAGAGGTGTCTTCCACCTCCAAGGAGGAAGTACAAGATTTCTCAGAGTTCTCAGGAGAAGGCTATGCCCACATAAAATTCTCACTGACTATTTCCAGATTGGCAGCCTAGACTCCACGCCTACACTCCTAATCCTTAACTTGACACAAGATTAGGTGACTACCACAGGCTCCTAATCCATAACGAGCCCATTTATTTTTTCCCTGCATACCGACACCAATCCAATACCCAAAGCTTTACCCAATGGGTAGAGATCTACTTCTAAAACATGAATATAGAAAAATCGCTTTTGCTTGAAGGCTCTCAAGGAAATGCTCACTGAAAACTCCATTCCTATTATCTCACCTCCCCCAAATTAGTCTTCTTCTGGGCTTTCAGTCACACCAAGATCTCTACTGCCCCAAAGTGCCAAGTTCAAAGTTCCAGTTAATCTCCCTGATCCTGAATTTTAAGAACTGTGTGTGTGGGAGGGAAGGGGTTGGGCTGTTTGTTGAACTGCTGGGTTTTGGAGCCATTTGTTATGCAACCTCATTTTGTCAATAACTGGTTAATTAATGCAGCATTCATTTGCCCTTCTTCCACTCACAGCACATGGCTTGTATCTTTGGGATCACTCTTCCACCATGCTCCATCTCCATGCTTCTGCTGGCATTGACCCAATCTGCCAGCTCCAGGCCTGCCTAGTCAGGGCATGACTTTCCTCTGTCCAAAGGGACTGGGTCAGACTCAGTATGTGACTCATGCTAGGTTAATGATATCTAACCCTAAAAATGCCCCAGAAACAATTACCCCATTGCCAATGAGTCCATTTTGAATCATAGAAGGCCCCTGTGGGGTTTCTCAGACTGTAAATATTTATGTGAGCAGAAAGTTCCATCTTTTTCCCTATGAGGTAGCTGGTAGGGTAGCACTGCCAACCTTGCAGTTAGCAATCCAAGCTTACCTGATAGTACCACCATGATTAGAAAGGAAAAGAGCCTCTCTCTAATAGAATTCCTGAGCTTCTAGATAAAACTACAGCTGTCATCAGGAAGCCTTCGTGAAACTCAAAAGGAAACAGCACTGAAAGGAAAAGGTTCAAACTCTGATGGTATCAACTGAGTGCCAGAACCCAGCTATTCCTGATGCTCTGTCCCCAGACTTACAAATTTCATAAACCTACCCATTCATTCCTTCTCCTGCTCCTTCCCTTCTTACGCCCCAAGGTACTTTGACTTAGCTTTGAAGGCACTCACAACTTCACGGGTTCTGCCTTGCACAGGTGTCTGCTTGCTTCCAGTTCAGTCCTGACATTGTCCCTATCTTTAGCCATGTTAGGCTTGCATCCTAGAGCTTTTCTTTGCTTGTCTCCCTATTGCTCTTGTCCTATGAAGTCTGTGGCTTTATCTTTAAGTATAAGTCCTGCCCTTCCGCTTTCGTAGAAATCTGTCTCTGTATCTTGGCTCATGGCAGGTTGTGTCCTTCAAAGATGACTGTCCTAATGTTGCACATCGCACATTCTCTTGTTACAAGATGAGTTTGTGTTCATTTTTCCAGAAACAGGGCCTGCTTTCCCTCTTCCTTGCATCTTGGCAGGCCTTTGACTATGGCAGAAGTGTTGCTCTGTGACTTCCACCTGGTCGTATTGGGTTGTTCACCATTGGGACCCTGTCAGGATATTGCAAGGAAGACCAAGGCAAATTAAAATGTCACCTATAGGGTTCTTCTTGAGCTCCAACCAATAGAAGTATCAGTTGTGTGAGGGAGTGAGTCTTAAGAGAGCTGCAGCCTCTGTCCTTTGAGCTACCCCAGCTAATGCTTGATGAAGCCAAAACTAGTGTCCTCACTGAGCTCTGCCCAGATTGCAGATTTGTGAGCAAAATTGATGTTATCATTACTTTAAGATGTTATTTGTGGGGATACTATCTGTTTGCAGCAGATCATCAGAATACTGCCTAATCAGACTGCATTGCCAGTTTTACTCTCTCTCTCTCCATATATATAGATAGATAGATAGATAGATAGATAGATAGATAGATAGATATAGAGATAGAGATAGATAGAGAGAGATAGAGAGATAGAGAGAGAGATAGAGAGAGATAGAGAGAGAGATAGAGAGAGAGATAGAGAGATATAGAGATAGAGATATCCTCCTCTCATCTGTCAGTTGGTTGTACTATAATGATTTGTGTATTGTTATGATGCTGGAAGCTCTGTTCCCAGAATTTCAAATACCAGCAGGATTGCCCATGGTGGACAGGTTTCAGTGAAGCTTCTAGACTAAGACAGACAAGGAAGAGGGGCCTGACCGTCCACTTCCAAAAATTACTGAAAGAAAACCTTATGGATCACAAGAGAACACTGACTGACTAATGTGTTTTGGACACACTATCAGTGGACAATTGCTAGAGGAAGACACCATATTTGATGAAATAGAGGGACAGGGAAGATCCTTGTTGAGGCAGATTGACCTAATCGCTGCAACAATGGACTTCAACATTCAGGAATGTGTGACAATGGTGTCAGATAAGACAGCACTCCATTCCATTTCATATAAGGTCTCCATGGATCACAGTAGACTTGATGGCACTCTCTATATGTTTGTCTTCAGTGACTTCCCATAGGGCTGCTCTGCCTGGCAGCCTCTATTCTTCATGCTTCCAAATGGGGAGCACAACAGGTCCATACTCACTGATATTCCCCTCAATCCCCAGGTCAAGTAAGGAGGCATGAAACTAACTATGTTGTTCTCTTTGCCTTGTCTCTCTTCGTTTTACCCTCCTCCAACAGGGCTAGAGGGGTAAATACTTACCTTGCAGTCTAGAAGAGAATTTCTTCCACACCAAAATCTTCTCTTTCCTCAAAAGGCACATACATGCTTTTCTACTTGTTTTGAATTAAAATGGCAGATGGGATGGTAGGAAAGAAAATGAACTAGTCTAACAGAATGGCCAAACAGATTTACCTTCCACATAAGAATGCAAATAACTGCTCAATCTTGTTATAGAGTCATGATATGATGAGCTCCATCAAAGCAGAGTAGAACACCACGGAGATCAGACCAGAAAGACCATATTGAGTTGATTTTGTATGAGAGATTCTAGTTGTTAATTATACTTTTCATAACAGACAGATGGCAGGTATAGAAGCCCAGACTTAAAATATCTTTATCTAATTGCCTGCCTAAATATATATTTGCAATATGGTCTTCAAAGGGAATACTTTCTTTACCTTAAATACCATTTCTTTTTCCCCTCTTTTATGTAATTTTATTGAAGTATCATTGATGTACAATAAACCATAGTGTGTTTTGCTCTTTGAGGTTTTTAAAAAGAATCATTTTATTGGGGGCTCCTACAACTCTTATCACAATCTATACATACATCCACTGTGTACATTTGTTGCCATCATCATTCTCAAAACATTTGCTTTCTACTTGAGCCCTTGGTATTAGCTCCTCATTTCCCCTCCTTCCCCCTTCCCCCTCATGGACCCTTGATAATTTATAAATTATTATTCTGTCCTATCTTACACTGTCTGACATCTACCTTCACCCACTTTTTTGTTGTCACTCCCTCATGGAGGAGGTTATATGTAGGTCCTTGTAATCAGATCCCTCTTTCTACCCCACCTTTCCTCCATCCTCCTGTTATTGCTACTCTCAGCACTGGTCCTGAAGGGGTCATCTGTCCTGGTTTCCCTGTGTTTCCAGTTCCTATATGGACCAGTGTATATTCTCTGGTCTAGCCAGGTTTGTAAGGTAGAATTGGGATCATGATAGTGGGCGCGGTAGAATTTAGGAACGAGAGGAAAGTTATATGTTTCATCGTTGCTACACTGCATCCTGACTGGCTCATATCCTCCCAGCGACCCTTCTGTAAGGGGTTGTCCAGTTGACTACAGATAGATCTTGGATCCCCTAACTGTACCCCCAACCCTCATTCACAATTATATGATTTTTTGTTCTTTGATGCCTGAACCCTGATCCCTTCTACATCTTGTGATCACACAGGCTGGTGTGCTTCTTTCATGTGCACTTTATTGGTTCTGAGTTAGATGGCCACTTGTTAACCTTCTAGTCTTTAAAACCCTAGACTCTTTATCTTTTGATAGCTAGGCTCCATAAGCTTTCTGCACCTCATTTGTTTATACACCCACCTTTTGTCTTGAGTGATTGTGTCGGGAAGGTGACCATCATGGAATACCAGTTCCTTAAATTCCATATCTATAGGCTTAAGTCTTATCCACAGGAAGCCTATTTTTATTTTATCCCTTGAACAAAATCTTGCAATAATTTTCTCTTTTTGGGTAAGTCCATCCTCAATCACTTATCCTTTAACATTTACAAGAATTTATCTGTAACCAACCACATTTACATAGTCTCATTCATGCTATTTCCACAATAATTGCTAATAACCCTATTTTTTAGAATCGGCAGAAAGCATCAGCTTCAATATCCCATTGCCACTGAGTTGATTTAAACTCATGAGTACCCTATAGGACAGAATAGTATTGCCTCATGGGTTTCCAAGGCTGAAAAAAAATCTCTTTATTGTGAGTTGGGTGAAGGTTTACAGAATACATCCGTTTGCCATTTGACAGTTCACACATATTTTGCTTCATGATAATGACTGCAATCTGCTCAACGTAATATCACTTATCGCACTTCCTCCTTGTATTTCCTGTTTCCATTCCACCTTCTTTCCTGACCGTTCTGAACTTTATCTTTGAATAAATTATATCCTTTTGATTCAAATAGTTGATTAGTGTTACTTTTTACCTTATAGATCTACCTATTGTTTGGCTGAAGATTGAGCCAAGGGAGTGAGTACAGTTCCAGATCTGAAGGTGCCTAAGGACAACCGTCTTGTGGGTTCCAAGAACCTCTCTCTGAGCAATACCCCTGAACTTTTAAAATAAGTTTAAACTTTGCTGCACATATTTCTCCTATTCTATCCCAAAATTCCAAAGCAAACTCATTATCATTGTGTTGAAGCTGACACATAGAGACCCTACAAGATAGAATAGAACTTCACCCTTTGATTTTCCAAGGCTTAAATCTTTACCAGAGCAGACAAACTCATATTTCTCACATGGAGCAACTGATAGGGTAGTACCACTTACTTTGTGGTTAGGAGCTCAATGAGGAGTCCACTCTGCCATTAGAGCTCATTTGGAATGCTATCCAGGATTCCCTAATGCTATCCCTCTCAGATCAGTTGGTAGTGGTAATAAATGTAAATCTTAAGGGGGTCAGACTTCCACATCGTAACTCTTCCTTGGGGAAGATGGTGGGTTTGAACTGCTGATTGATTAGCCCTTAAGTGCTTAATTACTGCCTCACCAGCGTTCTCCTTAACATCAGAACAGTGGGCACTTATTGGTTTATCTTGCTGGTCTCTGTTCCCTAAAAATTGCACTTCATCCACAGCGTTTTCTTCCACAACACACAGCTGCTAGTGTTTTTGGTTTGTTTTTCCACATGACTTCACCTTCCTGGTCAAAGCTGATTTGTCCAGGGCTAAACACACAATGAAAACATAGCCATATTTGCACACTACAAAATTTGAAGTGAGACAGCAAGCTATTGGTTGAGTTTTTTGAATGTCAGAGTCTAAAAGGAAGTGTTGTGATACAGGAAACAGTGAGTTTTGATGTCCAGGATTTATACTGGGGACCCAGTTGGCACTCCGAATGACTATTCAAAGTGATGGTATGAATCCTCCTCTTCCATGACCTACACATATAATAGATATAACCACTAAGTCCATGATTTGACAAATGTCTTGTGTGATTGAGTTTTGGTTCCCCATAGGATTAGATCCTGAGACAAAGGTTTTAATTAAGCCATTTTTGGGGGAGATATCAATAAGGAAATGGGAAACAGAAAAGGGAAAGAAGGCAGCCAATGAAAAGTACATTATCAAACAATTTAAAATTGTGAGCAACTGGAGGTTAATCTTACTGGAGACACTGTAGAAAATCTACTAGTTATTCTGCCCAGAATGTGAGGGAGTGTGGCTATTTGTCCAACAACTCCTATGGGTTATTGGTTAAGGGTTACTCGAGGAAGCAAGAATTAACTCCACAACCTCCTAAGCCATGCATGCTTAGGTACAGTGGTCTACAGAAACTAGAGAAAGCAAGAAGAGAGATGTGCTGGCCATTCGGAATTAGGCTAGCATGCCAAGTTGTCACACATGTCAGGTTCTTGAACTATCATAACTTGAAAGTCACCATGATCCTGTGAGATATACCACTGGTATTTCAAACACAAGCATAGTTACCTGTGGTGGAAAATTTTCAGAAAAGCTTACAAGCTAAATAGACTAGAAAGAATAACCTGCCAATCTACATCTGAAAAAAATAGTGGTGTTTGTGGAGCGCATTGATAGCAGTGGAATATTGTTTCATATAATGCAGGATGATGAACCCCTCAAGTTGGAAGACACTCAAAATATAATTGGGGAAGAGCTGTCTCCTCAAAGTAGTGTTGACCTTAGTGATATAAAGTTTCCAGGACCTATATTTGTTGATGTGGCAATGACTCAAAATGAGAAGAAACAGCAGTACTGCAATAACCACTAACAAGAAGATGGGATGCATGAAATATGGATCTAGAAAAATTGGAAGCCATGAAAAAATGGAACACATAAAGATCAAACACTCTAGGTGTTATTGAACTGAAATAGACTGGTATTGGCCATTTTGAATGTTATAATAATATGGTTTACATACCAGAGTAACAAATTTGAAAGGAATGGATGACTTTCATGTTAAAAAAGAGAATGTTTCAACATCGATTCCAATGTTCACCATTGTTAGGTGTAGGATATATTACACCTACAAGGATGAATAATTAATAAAGTTATTATTCAAATTGACACACCAACCACTAATGCTAACAATAAAGCCATTGAGGATTTTTACCAACCTTTTCAGTCTGAAATTGATGAAACATGCAATCAAGATTACTGATGACTTGAATGCAAAAATTGGAAACTAAGGAGGAGGATCACTAGTTAGAAAATATGGCCATGGGGATGGAAGCCACATGGGAGATCTCATGACAGAATATTCCAATAAGGATGGCTTATTGATTGAACATTTATTTTTCAGTGATGTAAACAGTAACCATAGACATGGATCATGTATATTGGATAGAAATACACAGGAATTAAATCAACTACATCTGTTGAAATAAACTACTATATATACTCGAGTATAACCCAAGGCAACTAATTTTACCCCCCAAAGCTGGGGTGCTTTTTCAGCACAAAAAATTGTGCTGAAAAAAACTCGGCTTATACTCAAGTATTTACGGTATAAAGAAGTTCAATATCATCAGTCACGAGACTGGAGACCAACTGTGGAACAAACCATCAATGGCAAATTCAACTCGAATTCAAATAAAATTAAAACAAGTCCCCAAGAGTCAAAGTATGAATTTGAGTATATCTCATCTAAATTAGAGGATACTTCAAGAAGAAAGTTGACACATTGAACACAAATCACCTGAGATGATACAAGTTCTGCAATAATATCAAGAACATCATAAATAAAGAAATTCAAAGATAATTAAAAAGATAGAAACTAAAGAAAAGACAAAATGGATGTCACGTTGAATGTGGAGTAGCTGAAGCCAATGAAAGAAATGATGAAGTACGAAAAAGAGAGAGAGAGAAATATAGAAATAATTGATGAAGTAAAGACGCTGAATAAAGAAGCTGAACATAAAATTTCAAAGGGGAATTCAAAAAGATGGAATGAAGAATTATATGAAAAGGTGCAAAGACCTGGAATTAGGACAGCAAAAATGAAAAGCATGTGCATTTCACTAGCTGAAAAAATTGAAGAGAAATTCAAAATACAGAATTACACAGATAGCATCAAAAGAAGATGAAAGGGATTCACTGACCACATGAAGCCCAGGCTCCACAGCGCTGAGTCCAGAAGACCAAGATAGCATAGGGTTCTCACTGCAGATTGCTCTGAGAGTACTCACAGTAGTAGGTCCTGGATCAACTTGGGAAAATGTAGAACTCAAAATAAGAAGACTAACCTTAGGATATGATAGGCACTAGTGGAATTCCCATTTGACACCTGACCTCACCTCCATGGCTCAACTTTCAGCCCCCAAATAGGAGACCTATACTGTCAACGATGTACAATTCAGAGCCCAGCATTTGTCAGGGAGTTACTCAGAAGGCAGGAAGGAATGGGAACGAAAGACCAATGGAAACGGCAAACAAAGGGAGGGAATAGGAAAAGTAGTATTGCATTGTAGGTATTGCAATCTATATCATAAAACATTGCATGAATTGTAAGGAAAATCAATTTACTCTGTAGATTTTCCCTCACATCACAATCAAAACAGTGTAAAAAGAAAATTAGTCATATGACCGAGTACACTGGTAGATCTTGCTGAAGACCAATTTCCAGTGTTAAAAGATGTCACTTTGAAGAATAAGGCACAGCTGAGCCCTAGTGGTATAGTGGTTACAAATATAATGCGTCAGAACCAACCCAGTTGGGTTGCTCAACACAAGATCAACAGTTCAGCTCCCATACAAAGTTCCAGTATTGGAAACCCACAAGGATATCACTCCCCTGTCCTATAGAGTTGCTAAGGGTTGGAATCAACTTGATGGCAGTGAACTGGATGTAAGCCAGGCTGACTAGAGGCACAAATCAAGTGCAACTCATATATGTGCAATAAATAGTTTTCTATCAAGAAGTCATTATAATATTTCTATTTCAAGGAAATATCCCAGGCCAGTCCAACTCAAGTCCATAAGTCCAACACTAGCCCATAAGTTCCTTTCCAACTTACGCAGTTACATGCAATGATGCAGAATGCAGGGATGTCAAAGGCCAGTGATTGCAATGTCTTGTGGACCCAAGGTCGATGGAAGTATGGCAAGACTCTGGCAGCTCTCAACGTGGGCAGGAAGCAGTCAGGTGAATGCAAAAAGAAGGGGAAGTTCCCAGGGCCCTCCTTATGAGAAGGCCATGGCCACAAAGAGGCACCATCAGGCTATGGTGTGATTGACAGATTGGATACCAACCTTACACTTTGACATATCTTCAAACTGACATAAAATTATATAACTATCATACTATGGCATTTTCAATCACCTCATATGTACTTGAAAATGGACAATAATTATGAAAGGTAAAATAAAAGTTGATGTCTTTGAATTATGATGCTGGTGAAGAATATTGAATATTCCATGGACTTTCAGAAGAAGGAACAAATCTTTCTTGGCGGAAGTAGAGCCAGAATGCTTCCTAGACGTGAGAATGGCAAGACTTCATATCACATACTTTGGACATGTTAACAGCTGAGCATAGTCCCTAGAGAAGGATATCATACTTGATAAATTGGAGTGGTGAAAAAAAGAAGAAGGTCCTCAATGGGATGAATTGGCATACTGGCTGCAAAAACGGACTCCAACATTAACTGTGAGGAAACAGGATGTGGGTGCTATGAGTTAGAGCCAAATTAACAGTGTCTAACAATGACAACTCCCCTCCTCCGCCCCGTCTGTCAATTTGCTGCACTGTGGTAGCTTGTGCTTTGCTGTAATGCTGGGAGTTAGTCCACTAGTACTTCAAATACCAGGCAGGATCACCCACGGTGAACAGATTTCAACACAGCTTCCAGACTAAGAACTGACAGGACGACAAAACAATCAGTCCACTTCTGAGGGATTCACCATTGAAAACTTTCTGCATAGCAGTAAAATATTGTCTGATATAATGCCAGAAAATGAGCCCCTCAGATTGCAAAACAATCAAAATATCACCGAGAAAGAGAGCTTCCTCAAAGTAGAGTCCACCTTAATGATAACTCAAAACCTCACAACAGGAGCTGTAGATAACATCATAATAAATGGAGAAAATATTGAGGTTATCAAGGATTTCGTGTTGCTTAGATTCACAACTAATGATCATGGAAACAACAATCAAGAAACCAAATAACATATTGCATTAGGCAAATCTACTGCACATAACCACTTTAAAGTACTGAAGATCAAGAATTTCACTTAGGATTAAGTTGCGCCTGGCCCAAGGCATGGTATTTTCCGCCACATCTTATGCATGTGAAATTTGAACATTGAATGAGAACGACTGAAGGAGAACTGGTGCATTTGAATTAAGGTACTGACAAAAAAATACTGAAAATACCATGGGTGGAGAGAAGAACAAACAAATCTGTCTGAGAAGAAGTGCAGCTAAATGTTCCTTGACAGATAGGATGGCGAGACTTCATCTCCTGTACTTTGCAGATGTTATCAGGACAGACCAGTCCCTGGAGGACATCATACACATTACAGTGGAGGGGTTGCAAAAAGAGGAAGACACCCGATCAAATGGATCGAGACAATTCCTACAACAATGGGCTCAAACATAACAAAATTTTTGAGTATGGGGCACGACCAGGCAATGTTTCATTCTGTTGTGTAGGCATTATTATGAGACAGAACTGACTTGAAGGCATCTAGCAACAAAGTGTACTAAAGCTTTCTGGCACCTTCATTTGCTGATGGATTATAATTCAAAATGAGAAAAATCATTGCAACCATTCATTAATAATCAGAACATGAATCGTGCAAATTAAGAATCTAGGAAAGTTGGAAATCATAAAAAACGGAATCTGACCTATAAAGATCAGTATCCTAGGCATTGGTGAGTTGAAATAGTCCCTTTGAATCTTAAAATGATAAGAATGACTATGCTGACAATGACAAATTCAAAAGAATGTCTCTTTCATCCTCAAAAAGAGCATTTCTAGATCTATCTTGAAATGCAATGCTGCCTGTGACAGAATAATATCTATCTTCACACACAAGGAAGGCCGGTTAATAGAACCATTATTGAAATTTTCTCACAAACCACTAAAGCCAATGAAGAATTGTACCAACTTCTTTAGTCTGAAATTGATCACACATGTACTGAAAATGCATTAATAATTGCTGACAATTGGAATGCACACATGGAAACAAAAAGGAAGAAAGAGTAATTAGAAACTATGGCTTTGGGGATCGAAAAGAAGCTGAAGAATGCATGAAAGAATTCTGCAAGAGCAATAACTTCCTCATTGCAAACATCTTTATTCAACAACAGGAGCGGCATATATACATTTGGAATACACAGGAATGGAACTGATTAAATCTCTGGGAAGACAGGATAGAGAAGCTCCATATCATTGAGACAAAATAAGACCAGGGGCCAACTATGTAACAGACTATCAATTACTAATATGCAAGTTCAAGTCATACCTGAAGAAAATTAAAATAAGAACGCAAAAGAGCCCAAATACAGCCTACATTATATCTGTGGTCGGCTGGGGTTTCTAGAGAAACAAACCAGTGATACTGATACATGTAGAAGAAGGAAATTTATATCAATAAAGAATTTTACATTAAGAAGTCCACACAACAAGAAACCCCAGTCCAACTCCAGCCCATAAATCAGATGCAAACTAGAGGCCCTTCCAGACTCCTGAAGCTGTTGGAGGAATAGCCCAAGAAACAGGAAAACCACAGGTTGGTGGAGGCAGAGTTGGGAGAATCCAAAGTCAACAGGCAGTTGGCAGGCCACAGACAGCTCTTAGGGTCAGCAGGTCTCATGGTGATTGCCATCCCAAGAAGCCAGACGTAGGGTCCAGGGTCTTTTCATCAGGAAGAAAAAGAGTGAGCCCATTCTCCACAGTCTACTTATAGCTATGAAATAGGTCACACCCCCAAGGAGACTGTGACCTGCACCTTCTGAAGATCCTGGTCAAGCTAAATTGACACCAAACCTTACTCTCACAATATTTCACCTGAATTTAGAGCCTATCTCAAGAATGGTTTGGACATATTGAACATTAATGATCAGCTACCAGAAGACTTGTGAAATAGCATCAAGGTCATCAATCTTTTTTTTTTTGTCATGTCAACTGGGGCTATTTATTTATTTATCATAAATTATTTTATTGGGGGCTCCTCAAAAAGATCATTAATAATACAGGAAAGAAAGAAAATACTACAGTGCATATCAGAGGAGACTGTGAAACTTGCTCTTGAACCTAAAGCAGCTAAAGCAAATGGAAGAAATGATGAAATAAAAGAGTTGAACAGAAAAATTTGAAAGGCCAGCTTGAGAAGATAAAGTAAAGAATTATATTGTAACGTGTAAAAACCTGGAATTAGGAAAGCAAAAGGAATGAGTACAGTCAGCATATCTAAAATTGAAAGAACAGAAGAAAAAATCCAAGCCTTGGATTAAAATGTTGAAGGATTATTCATCAAACTATTGAATGATGCAGGGAGAATCCAAAGACTATGGATGGAGTATACAGAGTCCCTGTACCCAAGAATTAGTTGAGGTTCTACTAGTTCAAAAGGCCAAGATGAAGTTGAAGCTGCAATGTAAGCATTAGTGAAAAGCAAGGAAGGATAGGAATGGAAATATTTCAACACGCTCATGCAGTGATAGTCCATGTCAAGAAATTTGGAAGATAGCTATCTGGCCAACCAACTGGAAGTGATTAATATTTGTGTCCATTCTAAAGAAATATGATGCAACAAAATCTGCAAATTAATGTAAAATAACATTAATATGACATGCAAGTACAATTTTATTGAAGATAACTTTAAAAGTAGTTATAGCAATATGTCAACAGGAAGCTGCCAGAAATCCAGGCTGTATTAAAAGAGGGCATGAGGCAAGGTATATCAATGCTGATTTCAGATGGACCTTGGCTGAAAACAGAGGATACAAGGAAAATGTTTACTTATGTACTATTGACTATGCAGAGGATTTTACTGTGTATCATAACAAACTTTGGGTAGCATATGAATACATATGAGAACAATGGGAATTCCCGTACATTTAATTGTGCTCCTGTGGTACCTGTACATAAAGCAACAGGAAGTGGTTCAAATAGAACAAGGGGATACTGCGTGGTTTAAAATCAGGAGAGTGTGTGTTGTGGTTATATCCTTTCACCATATGTGTTAGACAGGGTTCTCTAGAGAAACAAAACCAGGACATTTATGATTTGATAGATAGATAGAACACGAAGGAATATAACAGCTAATTAGTCCACATAGCAGTACAGAGGACTCAGTTTAACTCACTTCCATGCAACAGTAAATATGGCAGTACAGCCAGGCAGCAAACTGCAGAACTAGGTAAGGCAGCCACACACTGGTCTGATCACCAGAGAGCAACTGAGAGATAGGTGTGGCTTGCTGAGCCATTTATCTCTTTGCCCACGAATCAAACTGCGAACTTATTAATCCCACATGTTCTTATTGGCCAGGTTGGCACTATAAACCTACCTATCTATCACACTATACTTATTCAAATAATCTGAGAAGCTGCTCTGTATGAGGAAGTTGAGGCATCTGAATTGGAGGAAGAATCATTAACAACCTGTGTTATGCAGATGACCCAATCTTGCTGGCTGAAAGTCAATAGGCCTTGAAGTACTTAATGATAAAGCTCATATAAATTAGTCTTCAACACTAAGAATACAAATGTCTTCTCAACTTGACAAATATAAACCCACAACATCATTACAAATAGAGAAACGTAGCTAAACTCTATTTTACTTGGACCCACAATCAATACTCACAGAAGCAGCAGTCAATAAATCAACGTATTTCATTGGAAAAATCTGTTGTAAAAGACCTCTTTAAAATGTGAAAGAGCAAATGTTTTACTCTGGGGATTATCAAGTTATGCCTGCTTTTAGCCTTGATATTTTTAATCACCTTAGATGCATGTGAAAGGAGTCTTAATTTCAGTGTCTGGTATGGGTTGAATGACTCACAGCAAGGTTGGTGGTTCAACCCACTTGCTGCTCCACAGAAGAAAGAGGAAGCTATTTGACCCTGTAAAGATTTACAGCCTTGGAAACCCTATATGGTCACTATGAATAACAATAGACTTGATGGTAATGTTTGGCATATGCATGTGAAAGATGGACCATAATTAAGGAAGACTGAAGAAAATATGATGCCTTTAAAATATGATGTTGCAAATAATATTGAATATACCACGAATGCCCAGCAGAACAAAGAGGTCTGTCCCAGAAGAAGTACAGCCAGAATGTGTTTTAGAAGTGAGGATGGTAAAACTTCATTTCATATACTTTGAACATGGTATCAGGAGAAATTAGTCCCTAGAAAAGGACAAAATACTTGGTAGAGCATCATCAAAAAACAGGTAATCCCGGAATGAGATGGATCAACACAGTGGCTGTAACAATAGGCTAAAATATGACCATTGTGAGGATGTCACAGGACTAGAAAGGCTTTTATTCTATTGTGCATAGGGTCACTATAAGTGGCAGTGCGTGAGTTTTTGTTGATTAACAACACTGGGATATGAGCAATGTCCCCATGGCATATGCTAAACTGTCACCATGCTGGACACAGTTGATCTTTGTGGCTTTAGAGGGTAATTATTTGGAGGGTTATGATTCCACTGAATTTTTTTCTGTGTATTCAAACTATTCCATCCTAAGATTCCACAGATCTATCCAAACCAAGCTCACTGCCATTGAATCAATGATAACTCATATCGACCCTACAGGACATGGGTAAAATTGTACCTGTGAGGTTCTGAGACTGTACCTCTTTACAGAGTAGAATCCCATCTTTCTCCCGAAGAACAGCCAGTGATTTCAAAATACCGACCGTGCAATTAGCAGCCCAATGTGTAACCAAGACCTATTCAGGGAAGCTAGAGGGAGAGCATGAAAAGAAATGAGTAGTTGAGGTGGTTGGATGCACATCCATCCCTTTGTTCTACTCTCTATGACTTTTTCTGAGTTCATTCAAAATGTAAATTAAGACACAAAATAGAATTCTACCCAACCCTGCTATATGCCTAAACAGTATCCATTTTCTCATTCTTACTACTAATAGAAGCTCAATTTTGTTTAGGGTGATAATGTACCTACTTAAATCGCTCACTCCTAGGCTGCCTTGCAGCTATGCATAAGCATTTGACCCAGTTTGGGCCAAATATGTGTAGGTGAAAGATACTGAGTAGGACTCCCAAGAAAGTTTTTGTTGTTGTTTAAGGCAAAACACTTGTCTGGCATAACCCATTTCATTTTTGTCCTTGGCTCTTCTGCTGTCATGCTCCCTAGTCAGAATATTGAAAGATGGGAGAGTCACATAGGTTACATGAGTTTGGCAGACCAAAAAGCATGCATTCTCCTATATCCAAGATGAGTCCCTGAGCAAATACGCCAGACCTAGGCTACCTATTTCAAGACTTACTATTGTATAAGACAAACCCCTGTGTGGTGCAAAGGGTTAACACAATTCACTGCTAAGCCAAAGATGCCTTGGAAGAAAAACCTGGCAATCTACATTTAAAAATTCAGCCCTTGAAAACTTCATGGAGCACAGTTCTACCCTGAATCATATGGGGTAACTGTAAATCAGAATCAATTCAGTGGCAACTGGTTTGGTATTTTTTCTGTTAATATAAGAAAAATGAAGCTTTTGTGATTAGACCACTAGAGTCGGTTTGTTTTTTTCCCATGTAGCCAGATGCAATTTGGACTGATAGAGAAATAATTAAAAGAATGTAGAGTTAAGTAAGCGTAATGATTATGGAACTAATCATTTAGCAATGGGCTGCTAACCACAAGGTCAGTAGTTCAAATGCACCAGTCACTCAGGGGGAGAAAAGTGAAGCTCTCTGCTTCTGTAAAGATTTACAGTCTTGGAAGCCCTATATGGGGTTGCTATAAGTTGTAATCAACTTGATAGCATTGTATTTGTTTGAGTTTGGTGACTAGTATGTAAGCTTTGAGGGGGTAGTAATAGATACTTTGAATACTATTCTTAGCACTATAGGTATTATGTCTTTTGCAAATGGATAAACGAACAAAAGCGATATTCATTTTGTGTTTTCTGTAGTTTGCCTTATTCTTCCAAGAAGATTGCTCAAGTGTTAAGACCCAGTCTTCTCAGGCATACTTGAATAAAAGAATAACTGATAGACACAGACTTGAACCCTTGCCTGTGTGATCATTGGTGTGTCACTGTTTTTCAATCCATTTCTCATCTGTGAACTGGGGATTACACACGTAGCCCACAGGGTTCTTTTGGAGATTCAGAGTAATATGTGTGTCTTTGATTGAGTGCCCGTGCATGCCGAGCTTATTCCTCAGGCCTGGGTGCAGGGAGTCTATTTGAGATCTGATGGCAGGGAGTGGGAATAGGAAAGCGGACGCAAGACTGAGTTAGGGGGAGAAGCAATCACAATGGGAACGGGGTGTTGAGGCTTTTAATGTAGGACACAGGGGCTTGATTCCCCCAGGACTTCTGAGGAACATGGGTTCTGTCCTAGAATTGTCTACCAGAAACAGGAGGCTGGGCTCTTCTTCGCCTGTAGTGGTGTTGAGCATTCCTCCTAGTAAGGTGACCTCTCCTACCTTCCTGGGTTTGGCTTTCCATGCCTTTGAAAAGGCTTCGAGGCAGAAGGACATGGAGAGCTGCGTGCTGCACAGTTGTGATAAGACACCATTTCAGCAGGAGCCTGCACTTACATAGAGCCGTTCGCCACTGCTATGATGGATATCAGGAGGAGCCCTGGAAGTGCAGTGGTTACAAGTTGGTTTGCTAACTTCAAGGTCAGCAGCTCAAAACTACTAGCTCCAAGGAAGAAAGATGGGGTTTTCTACTCCAATAAAGAGTTGTAGTGTTTGAAACTCGCAGGGGGCAATTGTACACTGCCCCACAGGATCGCTATGAGTCGGTATTGACTGGAAGGCAGTGAGATGGTGTCAGAGATGGATCAAAGGAATGTGGCATGGCAACCCTAAGAATCTGCTACAGAACCAGAAAGTGCCTGGGATAGATGAGTTTATTGTGCTTGGCCTTTTAAAACCATCAAACGGGCAACAGTTAGAAAGTCAAACATACCAAGTGTCATTGGAGATCCGGAGAAAGCAGAGAAACACTGCTAATGATGCAGGTTTGCTGCACAGCAATCTGGCAGAGCTTAGTGAAAGTCCATTGAATGGACCCTAGGACCTAGTGAGCCCCTCCTGGGCGTACAACCAAAGAAGCGCAGTCACTGAGTTGACTTTCATTCCTCGTGACCCTATCAAACAAAGCTGAATGGTCCCATGATGTTTTCAAGGCTTCTATTGGGAAGTAGACAGCCATGCCTTTATCCCACAGTGTGTGGAAGACGGCTTCAAACTACTGACCTTTGGGTTAGCAGCCAAGCACTTAATATCTCCCCATCAAAGCTCTCTCCTGGATGTAGAAAAACAAACAAAACCCCAGTTGATTCTTCCTCATTAGCAACCCTACAAGGCACAGTAGAATTGCTGCTTTAGGTTAACAAAACTAAATTCTTACGACAGCAGACAGCCTCTCTTTGCTCCATGGAATAGCTGGTGGGTTGGAACTGCTCACCTTGGGGTTAGCAGCCCAACACATAATTCCTGGGTATATAGGCCAAGCTATTTATCCAATTCACAGGGCCCTTGGGACATTTTTACAAGAATGGTCACCACACTGATACCTGCAGTAGAGAAGAGTTGGAGCTGAATTGGATGCCAATCAACAGACAACTGAAGAAGGAAACAAAAGAAAGATGATGATTGCTCATGACCAAGTGGCACGCAGCAGCACATACAATTGATATGCAGCATGGCAATAACTCTTAATGACATTGCAAGGAGTTGAAAAGGTCAAAAACGGAATGAGATTTATATTGCAGTACCATTCATGGAAGCTGAAAGCCCATTCACCAAGCAGCATGGTCTAGTGCACATGGCTGTATGCCTATAAGGACACACACACACTTAGCACCCAGCAGGGGGTATTAGTCTGAAGAGGGGAATGGAAGTGATGTGAATGTGGAAAAGGAGGGACAAAACACAAGCAGGGCCTGACATTGATCAGGGTTCACGGTGTGCTATAAAGTAGGCATGATTAATCACTTCCCTGTACCAGAAGGCTGAGCTAGATTTTTAAAGCAAATCGAGTGCCTGGAACACAATGGTTGTTAGCTGCTGTTGAGTCAGCCTCCATTCCAACTCACTGTGACAACCAGCTCCCAGTGACTCCATGGGCAATATTCTCTCTGGTCCTGCACCATCTCTTTGGTTGTGCATCAGATTGTGATTCACAGGGGTTTTCGTTAACTGGTTTTCAGAAGAAGAAAACCACGCTCTTCTTCATCGCTCATCTTAGTCTGGACACATCACAGAAACAGGTTCAGTCTCAAAGCCGCACCCAACCAAGCTTCCCCATTTCAGTATCATAGCAACACAGAATCAGTTCAGTACCTCAGCAATAACCAAGCATCCCCCTGACAAATGAGTGTTGGATGCACATGAGTTTCATTGTCTTGGACTCAAACCCAGATCTCCCACATGAAAAAGGAGAATTCTACAACTGAACCACCAATTTACCCTCAGAATATATTATGTATCCAGTAAATGGTTATTAAGAATGTGGCTGCCAGGAAAATCCAGCAATTTCCTGCCAAGGCTTAACACTAATATCTTCCCCCACACACTAGAAGGCTGCAGAGGAATGACTTTCTCCATGCCAGCCCTGGTATCTAGACAAGGGACCCTAACACTGAGCCACTGAGCCCCAGCAGGCTGGGGAGCAATGTCAAATTGGATGAGGGACAATCCTGGTTGAGTTAGTTTCCCTAAGCTCGCAGGGCAGTTTAGCATGTCCACAGCTGTGTTCAGAATAGCCATGCGATTACCACCGAGAGAAATTCTACATGCTTTCACACCCCATGCTAGTCGTTGCAGCCATCGTTGAGTACAGTTCATGCTCATCACTATCTAGAACTCACGGTGACGCTGTGGGTGAGCCGTTGGGCAGGTAACCTCAAGGTTGGCAGTTCAAAGGCACCAGTTGTTCACTGAGAGGAAGGTGAGATGATCTGCTCCTGTAAAGATTTAGCCTGAGGAATTTTATATAGGGTCACAGTGAGTCAGGATCAACTCAATGGTGTTGGTTTGGTTTATTAGACCCACTATCAGATCATATTTAATGTTTTTATTAACATGTATATTTGCCACAAATCCAATGTCTTTTATTTTTATCACTGCAGTTCAATACAATTTGTGCCTTTGTGATTCTGTATTTCATTGGAGGTATTTGGAAATATTATTCTGGGGAGTGGGTAGGTGTTCCATAGCCTTTCCTAAATGCCAAAAGGATCCATGGGGTTGCAATGGTTAAGACCCTCTAATAGAGTTTATCAAAGAGCCCTGGAGGCACAATGGTTAAGTGCTCAGCTGCTATCCAAAAGGTTGAAGGTTTGAACCCACCAGTGGCTCTGTTCTTGGAAGAAAAGCCAGGCAACTCATTCTTGTAAAGATTACAGCATAGAAAAGCCTAGAGCAGTGGTTCTCAAACTTCCTAATGCCACAACCCTTTCATACAGTTCCTCATGTTGTGGTGACCTCCACAACCATAAAAATATTCTCATTGCTACTTCATAACTGTAATTTTGTTACAGTCACCCTGTGCAAGGGTCCCACAGGTGGAGAACCATTGGTCTAGAGAGCTCTGCACTGATGCATTGAGTCACTATGAGTTGGACTGGACTAGAAGTTTCCTAACAAAAACACCAACAATCATTTTTTACCATACCTTGTTAACTCAAAAAGATTAACAAGCAATTTCACAAATGAGGACATCCAGTTGCCCCTCCAAACTGGAGTAGCATGAGTTAAATGGTGACCTTGACCCCACGGTGTCCTCTAGTTGGTGCCATGCTGCCTTTATTCCCTCTGCCTCTCAGTTCTGTGGAGAAGAAGGGGAAAGGGAGGGAAAGAAAAAGAAAGAAATGAAAACATAATTTTCCCAGCTTCTTCACATCACTGAATTGAACTTTACTTTTAATAAAAGTATTATGAAATGGAAATGGTGCTTTCACTATTTTGCTTTTAGGTGATATTCAGAGACATGGTGCTGGTAATTATTTGAGCCAGGGAGGTTAATGTGCGGACTTTCTGAATATGGTTGAGCCAGCATGCCCCCTTTCAGGCCTAGCATTTCCCTGGACTATGAGAAGTTATAGACAGTCTACCCTCTTCTTCCTCTGATTTCGCTGCAAACCATGGACACACTGGTTCTGACTTGACCTGGCTCCAGTACAGAAAAAAATATCCCCCTTGCATAATTGTAGTGCTTGCATTGGAAGGCACCCAGAGACAAATCTCTCATCTGGTGGCATAATGGGTTATATGTTGGGCTATTAACTGCAAGGTCAGCAGTTGGAATTCACCAGTCGCTCCTTTGGAGAAAGATGAGGCTTTTTTCTCCCATAAAGAGTTATAGCCTTAGATGAGTATAAAAACTCAAAATGCATTGGCAGAGATTCCACAGAGAATAAGCCTCCATTAAATCCCCTGGGACCATTCACCAGGGATGGGATTAAACCCTGCTCACCGTCAGTACATCAGAAAGTGTATTGTTGCAGATATGATTAGGTTAAACATTAACATCTTATCATTTGTCTTTACTCTTAACACGTTTTCATTTGTTCTTTTTTTAATATTCTGCTTTCCTTTTTATTGAAAAAAGTAACTAATGTCACTAACCAAGTAGAGAATTTGTTAAATGAGAATCTAATCGGTTATGTAAACTTTCACTGTAAACATAACACAATTTTATTTTTACAAAGAGTTATAGCCTTGGAAACCCAGGAGGCCGGAGTATTTTCTCTCGATAGGATTGTTATGCACCCAATGGCAATGAGTGTTGTTGGATTTTGTTTCTTTATTGTTTTCTGTAGCTATGGTGGGGTATAGGGGTTATGTGTTGGGCTGCTAAACGCAATGTCTGAAATGGCAAATTTGAAATCCCCAGCCACTCCAAGGGAGAAAGATGAGACTTTCTACTCCCCTAAAGAATTCTAGTCTCAGAGCAGCCAGTCCACAAAGAGAACAACATGGCTGGCCCCACTATGAGACATGATGCCCCTCAGTGACCAAGGGTGATACAGGGGACAGCACTGGAGACACAGTGTGCGAATTGCACCTAACCTGATTCCACCACACCGAGGCAAAGTGTGGTGGAGTGCAGTGGAACAGCAAGGGAATGGAGTGGCAAGGTCCCCAGGGAATGCTGAAAGTGGACTTTGGGGTCAGGTTGTGGTGCCTCAACAGACTGGATTGGAAAACACTCCTAAGGTCCAACAAATGATCCTTGAACTAACTATAAGCTCTTCTTTCTTGATGTGTTTTGTTTTGTTCTTTGTCAGTGGTTTGTTTTTGTTGTTTTGTTGTCTGGTTTTATACTGTTGCTCTGTTTTCCTCTGTCTTGTTTTCGTGCATGTTAGTGTCTCCACAGGTCTGTCTAAATAAGACAGGCTGGATGAACTATCTGGAGGAAAAACAACAGCACCAACAGTTCCGGGGGCACTTGGGATAGGGGGAGGTGCGGGGGGGGCAAGGAAGTGGTGTTAACAAACACAGGGACAAGGGAACAATATGGGACTCAAAATGGTAGTGAGGGGGAAGTGGCAGGCCTGGTAGGGAATGATCAAGGGTAAGATTACATAAAGAAGAGGTATAGCTATAACCCAGGTGGGGACGGAGCATGGTAGTGGGACAGGAGGAAAGTCAAGGGAGATGGAGGAGAGAGCTAGGAGTCAAAGTGCATTTATAGAGGTCTAGACAAAGACATGTACATGCAAATATATATATATATATATATATATATATATATATATATATATATATATATATATATATATATATATATATATATATATATGTATGGGGAGATAGGTCTCTGTGTCTATATTTATAGGTTTAGTATTAAGGTGGTGGCAGGACCTTGGGCCTTAACTCAAGCACTCCCTCAATGCATGAATACTTTCTTTTATTAAATTGGCACTCTACAGTGCTCATCCTCCCGACACAACTGCTGAAGCCAAAGCTGGTGAACAAGTAAATGTGGTGAAGAAAGCTGATGGTGCCCGGATATCAAAAGAGATAGTGTCTGGGGTCTTAAAGACTTGAAGATAAACAAGCGTCCATCTAGCTCAGAAGCAACAAAGCCCACATGGAAGAGCACACCAGCCTGTGTGATCACGTGGTCCCGAAGGGATCAGTTATCAGGCATCAAAACACAAAAAAATCACAGTATTGGCTGCACACCTCCATGATACGATTGGCGAAGACAAACGGGTGCATAAGCAAATGTGGCAAGAAAGCTGATGGTGCCTGGCTATCAAAAGAGATAGTGTCTGGGGTCTTAAAGGCTTGAAAGTGAACAAGCGGCCATCTAGCTCAGAAGCAAAAAAGCCCACATGGAAGAAGCACACCAGCCTGTGCGATCACATGGTGCCAAAGGGACCAGGTACAAGGTATTATGCAAAAATATATAATATACCATATATATGGTATGTATATGGTATATATATATATATATATATATATATATATATATATATATATATATATATATATTATATATAATAGTGAATGAAGGGGGAAGTGCAGAGTGGAGACCCAAAGCCCATTTGCTGGCTTCTGGAGATCCCCTCACAAAGGGGTTTAGGAGAGGAGATTGGTCAGTCAGGGTGCGCTGTAGTACTGATGAAAAACACAGCTTTTCTCCAGATCCTGGATGCTTCCTCCCCACAACTACCATGATCCGTATTCTACCTTGCAGGACTGGATAGGGCAGAGGTTGTACACTGGTACATATAGGAGCTGGAGGCATAGGGAATCCAGGGTGGATGATACCTTCAGGACCAGGAGTGTGAGGGGCGATACTGGGAGAGTAGAGGGTGAGTGGGTTGGAAACGGGGAACAGATTACAAGGATCCACATGTAACCTCCTCCCTGGGAGACAGACGGCAGAGAAGGTGGGGAGGGAGACTCCGGAGAGGGCAAGATATGACAAAATAACAATCTGTAGATTATCAAGGGCTCATGATGGAGTGGGGAGCGGGGAGGGAGGTTAAAAAAAAGAGGACCTGATGCAAAGGGCTTAAGTGGAGATCAAATGCTTTGAGAGTGATTAGGGCAAAAAATGTACGGATATGCTTTATACAATTGATGTATGTATATGTATCGATGGTAATAAGAGTTGTATGAGCCCCTAATAAAATGTTTAAAAAAAAAAGAGTTCCAGTCTCAGAAACTCACAGGTGCAGTTCTACCCCAAACTATAGAGTTGCCATGAGTCGGCATCAACTGGATAGCCGGAAGGACACATAACGATTCAGACCTGGGCTTAGTTTGGGTTCTCACTGAAGCAGACCCTGGACAAAGACTTAAAGGCAATGAGCTTATTTAGGAAACTCTGAACATGCAGGTAATGATGTGGGGTTGTGAGCCAGTGGAGGGAAGGCCACCGATAACAAATAGATTGTGAATCCAATTACAAACCTGGGAACCTGCTGCTTAATCACTTAGGAAGTCTCCAGGGGTTGGGTGTAGCACACGCCTCGCAGAGTTTTGCCATCCAAGGAGTGAGGGGCCTGGTCAGGGCTGTTCCCAGGGGCATATGTTCCTCAGCACATTCAGCCAGCACCAGCGAAGGGACCTTCAGAGCTGGCGCTTGGTGACTGAGGGGAGTACACAGAATCAGGAATTTGGGAGTGAAGAGAAGGAGCACCGGGAGTGTCTGCTACAGATTGGAGACTGGAAAGTCAACTCATTGCTCCTCAAGGGGACAGGCACTCCCCTCTCTGGATCTCACTTTTAACATCGATACACAAAGGTCGATTCTGTGAGGGGCACAGACTGGGGACTCCCATAGCCAAATGAGGACCTGTGTGGACTCTGGTTGGCCTGCTTATTCACTGCCATCTAGAAGATTCCAACTCACTGTGAGCCTATAAGACGGAGCAGAACTGCCCCTGTGGGTTTCCGAGGTTGAAATTCTATATGGACTAGAAAGTCTCATCTCTGCACAACCCCCACCCTATCCCCCACCCCCCACTCCCCCAGTGTGACTGGTGGTTTCAAACTACTGACCTTCAAGTTAGCTGCCCAACACATAACCCACTGTGCCACCAGGGCTCTTTGGCCTACCTGGCTTCTATCCAATGTTATTGAATCGCCTTTGAAAAAATCAGGAGGTTTTTAAGAAAACAGGAATTTTGACTTTCTCTAGAAAAATCGATCTGGCATCACTGGAACCTACACTAGAGGATCCACAATTCCACGTGGCTCTGGGAATCTCAACATTTCTTTCTCCTGCTCAAAGTAAAATGGTTTAAGGGGACCTTTCACAGCTGGTGGACTGGTCTCCTTTCTAGAAAGTTGCCTCTGTAAAGAAAATGAATCTTTCTTCCCTTTTACCTAGTTGGGGGTGGTGAGGGTAGCGGGAGTCATTGGGTTAAGGAAAAACAGTCGAGGTAGCTTCAGTCTGCCCTGCCAGGGCTTTAGAGTCCAAGCCTTTTTTGCTCCAGCTGACTGGCCAGCTGTTTCCAGGGCAGCCCCACCATCTGTTCCCAGATGCAGGGAGGGAGCCCACTTTCCTTCATCACACCTGCTCCAAACTCAGGCCCAGAACTACTGTCTAAACACAGAACAACTTTTGTCTGTGGCCAAATGTGGGACCCCAAATTTCTTCCCTCTTTCCCGATACTCCTTCAGTGACTTGATGACCTGGGCCAGGCTGAGATGAATTAGCTTGCTCCTCACAGCTGGCTGCTGGGTTCCAGTCAACTCCCAGAGGCCACTGGCTGTGCCCATCAGTAGAAGTGGGAGTTGAGAACCCTCAGCTCTTGGCTGAGCAGCTCTGTCAGTCTGTAGCTGTTGACTGTAGCTGCTTCTGACAGCCAGTCTAGCTGGTGCTTTAAGTCATTTCAGTCGCTCCACCTCAGCTGTGATTAGTCTAGTCTCTGTAGCCTCAGAGGGAGGGGAAAACAAAACACCTCAATGACTTTGAATCAGAGTGGGTTATCCTCTTTTAAAAGGCAGAAAGTCTGAATTGGAGGATATTTTGGGGGGTCTCTTTTATGCATTTCACATTTACGAAATAAGCACTAACAGTATTTGTTCCAGTAAGTGGATCAGAACCAACTAAGGGCACACTCCCCCCACCAGGCCACGCCTCATTAAGAATAGAGGTCCATCACTTGTCTGGCATTTTGTGGTACTGTGGTGACTTTTGTTTTGTGTGATACTGGGAGCTATGTGATTGGCATTTCATATACCAGCAGGGTCACCCAAAGAACTTCCAGACAAAGAACAGACAATGAAGAAGGAATTGGCTGCCCGCATGGGAAGAATGAGCCATTGAAAACCCTATGGATAGCAGCAACACTGTCAGTTACTAGACCCCCCATGAACAACAGAAGAACATTGTCAGAACGTGTGCCAGAAGATGAGCTCTTCAACTTGGAAAGTACTCAAAATACGGCTGAGGAAGAGGAAGAGCTGACTTTTCTTAGGCAAGTCGACCATAATGATGCAAATCGAGTATAGCTATCAGGACCTTCATTTGCTGATGGGGCACAACTCAAAATGAGGAGAAACAGTTCAAATCGTCATTAATAATTGAAACTTGGTGTGTGGAAATATGAATCTAGGGACATTGGAAGTCATTAAAAATGAAATGGAATACATAAAGATTGATATTGTAAGCATTACTTAGCTGAAATGGACTGATATTGACCATTTTGAAACAGAAAATCTTATGGTTTACTCTGATGGAAATGACACAATCAAGAGAAACAACATTGCATTCATCATCAAACGGACATTTTAAGATCTATTTTAATGTACAATGCTATCTTTGATAGGATGCTATCTAGCCCCCTTCAAGGAGAACCAATCAATACAACTATTGTTCAAATTTATGCACAAACCACCCAAAGCTGGTGACACAGAAATTGAATAATTCTACCACCATATTCAGTCCCAAATTTGTCAGACTTGCTATCAAAATGCTATTGGAATGCAAAAGTTGAAAACAACGAGGAAGGATCAGTAATTGAAAAATATGGTCTTGGTGATAGAAACCAGGCTGGAGATCGCATGACAGAGTTTGCAAGACCAGTAAATTGCTGATAGCATATACTATATTTTCCAACTTCTCTTCTTTCCTCTTAGGCTCCTACATTTGCACTCCAATCACCAATAATTACCAATTTATCTTGATTGTATGTTAGAATTTTGCATGATTAATGATTTCTTCAAACATATGATCAACAACAAAAAAGGTGACCATAAATGTGGACTTCTCCAGATGGAATACACAGAAATCAATTTGACTACACCTGTGGGAAGAGACAATAAAAGAAGCTCAATATCAGCAACTGAAACCAGTCCAGGGGCTGATTGTGGAACAGATCAGCAATTGTTCATATGTGAGCTCAAGTTGAAGTTCAAGAAAATGCAAACAAGTACACGAGAGTCAATATACAACCTTGATAATAACCCACCAAATTTTGAGAACATCTCTGAATAAAGCACAGTGTCATTTTTTAAAAAAGGAAATAAAGAAAAGATACAAGTGCTTGTCAGAAGAGACTGTGAAACTTACTCTTAATCAGAGAGTAGCTAAGGCAAATGGAAGAAATGATGAAGTAAAGAGCTAAAAAGAAAATTTCAAAGGACAACTCGAGAATACAAAGTAAAATATTATCACAAAATGTGCAAAGGCCTAGAGTTAGAAAACCAAAACAGATCATATTCAGCATATCTTAAACTGAAAGAACTGAAGAAAAATGTCAAGTCTCGAGGTGCAATATTAAAAAATTCTATGGGCAAAATATTGAATGATGAAGGAAACATCTGAGGAAGATGGAAACAATATGGAGTCACTGTATCAAAAAGAATAGACCAACATTCAACCATTTCAGGAGGTAACATATGAGCAAGAACCAATGGTCAGGAAAGAAGAAATCCAAGATGCATGGAAAGCACTAGCCCAAAACAAGATGCCAGGAATTGCTGGGATATCTATTGAAATGTTTCCAAAAGCCGATAAAGCACTGGCAGCACTCAGTCATCTATGTCAGGAAATTTGGAATACAGCTACTTGGCTAACGGACTGGAAGAGATCCATATGTGTATACATAACAAAGAAGGGAGACCAACGGAATGGTCAAATTATGTAACACTATCATTGGCATCACATGTGAGTCAAATTGTACTGAAGCTAATACAACAACAGTTGCATTAATTCATTGACAGAAAGTTACCATATTCAGCATTCAAGAGCCATCGTGGCACAGTGGTTACAGGTTGGATTGCAAACCCCAAGGTCAGCAGTTCAAAACCACCAGTCACTCCGTGGGAGAAAGGCAAGGTTTTCTACTCCCATAATGAGTTACAGTCTCAGAAACTCACAGGGGCAGTTAGTTCTACCCTATACTATAGGGTCAGGATGAGTTGTCATCAACTACAAGGCAGTGAGTTTGGTTTCCCAGAGATTTAAGCCAGATTCAGAAGAGGATGTGGAACAAAGGATATCAGATATCAGATGGATCTTGCCTGAAAGCAGTGAATACCCAAAAGATGTTTACTTAAGTTTTATTAACACCCAAGGTATCTGACTGTGTGGATCATAACAAAACATGGATAGTTTAGAGAAGGGAATTCCAGAACACTTTGTCTTGCTCGTGTGAAACTTGTACATGGATTAAGAAGCAGTAGCACAAATAGAACAAGGGTAGATTGCATGGTTTAAGAATCAAGAAAGGTGTGCATCAAGGTTGCACCCACTTATTATACTTTTTCAATCTGTATGGTGAGCAACTAATCAGAGAAGCCAAATTATATGAAGAAGAACACAGAATCAGATTTGGAGGAAATTTTATTAACAACCTGCTATATGCAGACGACACAGTTTGGCTTGCTGACAATGATGGGGGACTTGAAGCACTTGCTGGTGAAGATCAAGGATTGCAGCCTTCAATGTGGGATACAACTCAACACAAAGAAAACCAAAGTCCTCACAACTGAACCAATAGGTAACATGATGATAAATCGAGAAAAACTTGAAGTTGTCAAGGATTTTGTCTTGTCTGGATCCACAAGCAATGCTCCTGGAAGCAGCAGTCAAGAGATGAAAAGATACATTGCTCTGGGTAGATCTGCTGCATAAGAGCTCTTTAGAATTTTGAAAAGTTAGGATGTTACTTTAAGCAGGAAGTGCACCTGAACCAAACCATGGTATTTTCATTTGCCTCATCTGCATGTGAAAAGCTTGCCATTGAGTGAAGAAGACCCAGGCAAACTGTATGAATTTGAACCATGGTACTGGCAAAGAATATTGACAGTACCATGGACTGCAAAAGAACAAACTAAATCTGTCCTGGAAGTACGGCCAGACTTCCCATTAGAAGTAAGGATGGTGAGACTTTGGACATGTTGTCAGTGGAGACCAGTCCCTGGAGAGGCATCATGCTCAGAAAAATGGAAGGGTTGTGAAAAAAGGTTGAAGGCCCTTGAAGAGCTGGATTGACACAGTGACTACAACAAGAGGACTGAGCATAGGAACACTTGGGTGGATGGAGGAGGAGCTGTTATTGTTACATTCTGCTGTGAATAGGTTTGCCATGGACCAGAACCAACTGGATGGTAAACTAACAACAACAACAACAACAACAACAACAACAGGGAGAGACATTAAAAAGCCAAACTCACTGCCATTGAGTTGACCTTGATTCAGAGCAACCCGTGAGTTTCCCGTGAGTGTAACTTTTCACAGGAGGGGAAAGCCTGTTTAACCTACTACTTAGCAGCCCAGCCCTACACCAGGACTCCACAAGGATAGAGAGAAGTACTGTTAGGGCTGGATAGGGTAGAGGCTGTACACTGGTACATATGAGGGCTGGAGGTACAGGGAATCCAGGGTGGACGATACCTTCAGGACCAAGGGTGTGAGGGGCGATGCTGGGAGAGTGGAGGGTGAGTGGGTTGGAAAGGGGGAACTGATTACAAGGATCCACATGTGACCTCTTCCCTGGGAGAGGGACAGCAGAGAACCGGGGAAGGGAGACTCCAGATAGGGCAAGATATGACAAAATAACGATGTATAAATTACCAAGGGTACATGAGGGAGGGGGGTAAGGGGAGGGAGGGGGAAAAAAAGAGGACCTGATGCAAAGGGCTTAAGTGGAGAGCAAATGCTTTGAGAATGATTGGGGTAGCGAATGTATGGATGTACTTTATACAATTGAAGTATGAATATGGGTGTATTGTGATAAGAGTTGAATGAGTCCCTATTAAAATGTAAGAAAAGAAAAGAGGAGAAAAAAAATGATTAGGGCAAAGATTGTACAGATGTGCTTTATACAATTGATGTATGTATATGTATGAACTGTGATAAGAGTTGTATGAGCCCCTAATAAATTGTTAAAAAAAATGATCCTCAATTCTATCTGAATCCTTGCCAGGGCTGCAAGTTGCCTTAATAAACAAGAGCAAAAAAAGTACCTCTGGCAGCAGACCGCTCAGGTTCAAATCCAGGCTCTCTAACTTATTGACTATGTGACCTTGGACCTCTCTGTGCTTCCAAAACTCACTTTCCAAAAGGGAAGTCATAAGCCAACTTTTCTTATTCCTCACTGGGTTGCTTTGAAGATGAAATGAGACATCTGTCTAAAAATGCTTCTGACCATCCCTTGGTTCTCAGAGCTGCACAAATGCTATGGATTATTGTTTTAAGATTATGAATGATTTTTTTCCAAGGGTAGTGCAAAGATTAACATCAGTGCTACTTCTCTCTGACAAAATATAAATCCAAATTTCTAAATAGCAGGGTCTTTACGGATGCACTGTTAACAGCATCTTTCTTTTCTCCCATCACTTGTCACAGTAAATCTGATAAGAAATGCTGGGCTAGGGCCTGCAGCCAAGACCCTCACTGGCAGAGTGCAGGACCTCAGGTTGTTGGCAGGCCAAGGGGCATCACAATGGCAAGAGGAGACGCCACAAAGGGCCCCTGATTCCTCCCCCACGCCCCCCTTCCCCACGTTCAGGGTGAAACGTCAAAATACAATTTTTTTTGTCACATGGTGAAATAATGAGCCCCCATTCCCGTTGCCTTGGTATCACCAAGCGCAACAGCCACGTGGGGTAATCGCTGTCTCCGTGTTAATGCTGCTCAGTTCAAACATTTTCACAGGCCCTGGCAAAATGAAACCCGTGCTTTCTACCTAGGTGGAGTTTGAGGCGATTCAGCCCATTTGCTTCTGCTGAAGAGGCTACCTCAGAAAAACAGGAAATAAAAACATAGAGGGTGCCATTGACATTAGGTTTCTCATTTTCTTCCTTTCTTCCCTACCTTCCTTTCTTCTTCTTGCCCTTCTCTTTCTCTTTTCTTCCTTCCCTCCCTTTGCTCACGTCTTCCTGCCTGCCTTCACCTTCCATCTTCCCTCCCGCACTCCTCCATTTCTTCTTTGCTCCTCTCTCCCCACCCCCACCTTTCTCCTTTCCTTCCCTGCCTTTTCCCTTCAGCCTCACAGTCTCCCTCCTTCACTCTCTCCCTTTCCTCCTTCCTTTCCCCACCCTGTTTTGATCCAGTGATTTGTACTCCTTTCTTCCTCTCATCCCACCCCTCCCCATTGCTGGAGAAACATCAGTTCCTTGTGGCGCTGGTTTTTTGGCGCCAGACCCTATTCTTCGGGTGCTCACAAGTCTGCATCCTGTGTGCAAACATAAGACAGACATATGATCAGGGTTGGACAGAAGATGGGATTTGACAGGTGTTCTGCACCCCAAATCTCCAGGAGACAAAGGTAAAGTCAGGCTCCTGCCTTTAAGGTTATATCTCCCATTGTAACTGCATTCCACAGAGGCTCCTGCCTCCTGGCCACCTGAGGCCTGCTGCCTGCCTTCCTCTAGCTCCTGGGGAATTGGGGCAGCAGTGGCAAGAACAACAAAAATCCCCAGGAGTTGACAAGAAGGGAGGCTGCCTGGCTCAAGAGATGGCCCCCTCACCCACCTGCATGTTGTTGAGATGCAGGTTCTCATCCCTGTGGCTGGGCAAGAAACGCCCCCTCCCCAAACGCAGTGGCTTCAAACAAGGACCATCATCGTGTGGTTGCTGGGAGGCCACTGGGTCGTGCTTGGAGTCTCCCATGAGTTGGCAGTCACATGGGAAGTGGGGCAGGGGCCTCTGGTGACTCCAGTGCCTACACGTGCACTCAGAGTGCTGGCAGCTGAAGCTGGCCGTTAGCTGGGTGCTTAGCTGGGTTGTTGGTTGGAGTGTCTCCACGTGGCCTTTCCAGGTGGCTCAGGCTTCTTTCAGCATTGTGTCCGGGTGCTGAGAAGTGTCCTGAGAGGTAGCACGTGGAGGCTGGACATTCTGAGGGTGAGCACTCAAGAAGAAGTCTTTGAAGGGATTTTTCAGAAGCTGTGAAGCACTTTGGGGGAGGGAAGGGGGTTGCCCAAACTAGATGTCACAGCGTCATCTTCTCCATAATCTATTGGTCACAGAGGTCATGAAACATCCCAATTTAAGGGGAAAGGGCATAGACTCTACCTTCCTATAGGTAGCCTGTCAAGGAATTTGGGGGTCACATACGAAGACTGGGAGACCCTGGGTGGCACAAATGGTTAAGGACTCAACGTATCAAGAGGTGGGCAGTTGTACCCCTCAGAAGAAATTACTAATGGCCTGCTTCTAGAAGCCCACAGGCTTGAGAATCCTGTGATGTGTAGTTTCTCCCTGGCACCCAGGGGGTCCTCGGGAGCCAGAACCAACATAACAGCAACGGGTTGGGTTTCTGTTGGTTTTGTTTGGGCTAATATTAAAACGACTAGTATGAAATTATATATGTATTGTGTTTAACTCTCAGGACTCTGATTATGCTGAAGTTGAACAAAACCGTCTGCCTCTTGTATGAACGCCAGCCGATGGAGTCAAAGGGTGAGGGTCTGGAGGAAGAATGAATGTCACTTTCCCGTCCTTATGTTTCAGTTGTCCTTAAAGGGCACAGGGGACAAACCAGATGTCTTTGATATGATTTTAACCTAATGATGTACTAGTATGATGATGAGCAGCCAGAAAAGTAGTTTTAACTAATGTCATCCAATATTTGAAAAGTTGACGATTTCACATCGAATTTTATATTCTCAGCATCTCAGTTACAAACAGAAAAGCAGGCCTTAAAATCCTTGCATTTACCCAAGGCAACAACAGTCTGGAGCTAGAATTTGAATGTCCCCCGTGGATGAGCTGCCACGTGCCTGTTAACCAC